>NC_050068.2:149667560-149967560 GCF_009764565.3 Dermochelys coriacea
AAACAAGTTACTCTTGAATCTGATACAACAGATCATCCTGTATATAAATTCCGCCCACCTTCTTGCCAGTTCTTCAACTGCAGCCCAAAATGATCAATTCAGTGCGACTCCAGGGGGAAGACGCTCTTGCACAATATCTTTCTGCAAGTCTGTAAACTGTTGCTCACCCAAGCACCAAATATAGGCTCTCAGCCTCATCCACTGAAAAGACACCATCACACAAAGTAGCCTTTTAGGTAGCTAGGGCTGAAATAATTTAAGACTTTACAGATAAGCCCTTTCCATTGCATTCAGAAATGAGCTCCCCATCAGTTCAGCTTACAGAAGATTTGGTGTTATACAATGAACATTAAACAATGAAAACAACCAAATTTGACACTGGCTGAATATTTTTTTTTTTTTAAGATTTTCAGGTCTAGCCCCATGTAGAGTACATTACAACAATCCAACTGCAAGCTGACAAGGTCCCAAGTAACTGTAGCAATGTCTGTATTGAAAGAAAAAGTTTGCAACGTTCTAGCCCTGGGATCAGCAACCTTTGGCACACAGCCCATCAGGGAAATCTGCTGGCGGGCCGGGATGGTTTGTTTGCCTGCAGCATCCACAGGTTTGGCCGATCTCAACTCCCATGGTTTACCATTCCAGGCCAATGGGGGCTGCAGGCAGCGGCGGCCAGCACATCCCTTGGCCCGCTCCGCTTCCTGCAGTCCCCATTGGCCTGCATTGGTGAACCGAGGTCAGTGGGAGCTGCAATCGGTTGAACCTACAGACACTGCAGGTAAACAAACTGTTCCGGCCCTCCAGTGGATTTCTGTGATTGGCCGTGTGCCAAAGGTTACCGATCCCGTTCTAGCCAGTACAATGTGTGTTAGGGTGGCAGCATCAATGAAGACTTTTGTTGAAACTCCAACCTTTAAAGGGACATTGTCAACTTAAAAAAAATGTGAAAAATTTCCCCCTACTATGTTACAAGCCACATATATTGTTGTATTGGAAAAAGATCATAGAAATAATTATTTGTCTTGCAGAAGCTTTATCCATTGATCCTCTAAAGTTTTTTTTAGCAGAACAAAAACAGCAAAGCTCTTTGAGGCAGGCAATGTCTTTTTCGTAAGAGTCTGTACAGTGGAGCACTGATGCCTGATTGGGGCCATTAAGCCCTACTTTAATACAAATACAGCTGGTCAGAAATTTCTAGATTTCCAACTTCATTTTTAATAAAAGTCTCAAGAACAATTTTGGCATTTTTGCTTGGGGTTAGCTTGATTGAGTAGAGAGCTTGTCGGAATGCCTATATAAAAGAAATTTAGATGAAGTTTTGAAGTTTTGAATGCAAAATTTATTAAAAAAATAAAAAAAGTCTTCTTTTGAGCGCCTCTAAAGAAAATCTTCCCGATTAAAAGCACGTGTTTAAACTGAGATTTCATCTTGAGGCAACCAAGCTAGAGTGCTACTGAAGACAGCGAGAGTTCTTTTACAATGATGCCCCAAACAATATAAACAAAGTACTGCATGTGAACAGGCTTACACTAGAACCTCAGAGTTATGAGCAACAGAGTTAGAAACTGACCAGTCAAACACACACTTCATTTGGAACCAGAAGTACTCAATCAGGCAGCAGCAGCAACAAAAAGAAAAAGAATAAAAAACTCCACAGCAAATACAGTACAGTACTGTGTTAAGCATAAAATAATAAAGCAGCATTTTTCTTCTGCATAGCAAGTTGCTGTTTTAAGTCAATGTTCAGTTGTACATTTTTGAAAGAACCACCATAATGTTTTGTTCAGAGTTACAATCAACCTCCATTCCTGAGGTGTTCATAACTGAGGTTCTACTGTAATTTGTTTCCTAGGAGGTGCCCCAATAAAGCAGCTGTGTCAATTTGCCTTGTCCCTTTGAGTAAACTATAAATACCTATAGCACCTTTTGTCTCAAAGCACTTTACAAATGACACCAGTCTGAATTGTAATGACCACTGAGCTGATGGAAAACAAAAAAAAAAAAGCACACTGTACCACAGTGGGGTGCATGGATTGCCTTTGTGCAGGCAAAATGTGCCACACAGATTCTCCAATATCTACATAGAGTCAATAGGGATACAATTAAGGTCTTGTCTGAAAAATCCACACCATAAACTCCATGGAAATCAGTCTATCCACCTTAAGGATGTAGGGCTGAGACAACTCTCCTTAGATCTGAACATGCAACTTCAGAGAGACTAAGTATATCAGACCACTAAGCCATCTCCTCCAACAAACCCCTCCTCTTCTGCCAAACATTTTCCCTCCCTTTGCAATCTCACCACCCTTCATGTTTTGGAAAAGGCCCTAACCCACCTACAATACAGAGGGACATTTGTTTTTGCTTGTGCACATGGCTGCCCTTTGCTCTGCCAAGCTGCAGGGAGCACCTAATAGCTTATTTAGTGTTTTACATTTTGAAAGCACTGTACAATCATACTTTAATCCCCATAACCCCTGTGGGATTTTAAATTTAACATCAGCTATCAACTGCCAGGGTTTCTAAAACAATTGTTTAAAGAGGGCCTCCCCCCACACACTTCATTCATTTTTGAACTGTACATCTGGTGTGTTTAGAGGTAGGGAGCAGGGCAATGTGCAGGGCACCGGAAATAGGGGTGGATGGGCAAGGAAAAGAGAATTCTATGGGACACTGGGAGTCAAGAAACCTTCCAGCATATAGGAGCTCTTCATATTCCCTGGCTCTGAGATTCAATTTCCCTTTAGTCCTCATCTTTGCCCTACACCCTCAGGCTCCATGTTTCAACTTGTGCAACATCTCTTAATTTTCCCGCAGTCCCACAGGCTATATCACATGCTTTAGAACGTAATCAGGTCCAAAGGAGACCCACTTACCAGATAAAGGGCCTTGGGAGGAGCTCAAGTGCTAAGGAAGAGGTAATCATGACTCTTCCTTTTGCAGGCACTAGTGGCCCAGCAACTGAAACCAAGATGTCTGAAAAGAGTTTAAGAAGAAAGAAGGAAAGTCATCCTGGATTCCTGATGGATGTGTGGAGGAGTGGGGAATGGGATGGTTGAAAATGACAAGGAAAGGTAATTGAGTTTGACATTCTAACTGCTGATGCTGGAGCCATATTGAACAGGAGCACAGCTGGTGAGCATGGTATGAATCGAGACAGTCTTTTCACAGTCTTAAAAAAAATCCAAAAGAAAGCTGAACTCTCCATCACTTAGTTGGCACCCCCATAAGTCTGCTGAAACCTGATGGGCCATTGTAATGTTCCTAGCTGGTCAGTGAATAGCTTCCAAATGTGCTTTCACTAATCCCCAAAATCATTCTGTGCACTAGATCACATTGAGCCTTCATAGAATCATAGAATCATAGAATATCAGGGTTGGAAGGGACCCCAGAAGGTCATCTAGTCCAACCCCCTGCTCAAAGCAGGACCAAGTCCCAGTTAAATCATCCTAGCCAGGGCTTTGTCAAGCCTGACCTTAAAAACCTCTAAGGAAGGAGATTCTACCACCTCCCTAGGTAACGCATTCCAGTGTTTCACCACCCTCTTAGTGAAAAAGTTTTTCCTAATATCCAATCTAAACCTCCCCCATTGCAACTTGAGACCATTACTCCTCGTTCTGTCATCTGCTACCATTGAGAACAGTCTAGAGCCATCCTCTTTGAAACCCCCTTTCAGGTAGTTGAAAGCAGCTATCACATCCCCCTCATTCTTCTCTTCTGCAGACTACACCATCCCAGCTCCCTCAGCCTCTCCTCATAAGTCATGTGCTCTAGACCCCTAATCATTTTTGTTGCCCTTCGCTGTACTCTTTCCAATTTATCCACATCCTTCTTGTAGTGTGGGGCCCAAAACTGGACACAGTACTCCAGATGAGGCCTCACCAGTGTCGAATAGAGGGGAACGATCACGTCCCTCGATCTGCTCGCTATGCCCCTACTTATACATCCCAAATGCCACTGGCCTTCTTGGCAACAAGGGCACACTGCTGACTCATATCCAGCTTCTCGTCCACTGTCACCCCTAGGTCCTTTTCCGCAGAACTGCTGCCGAGCCATTCGGTCCCTAGTCTGTAGCGGTGCATTGGATTCTTCCATCCTAAGTGCAGGACCCTGCACTTATCCTTATTGAACCTCATTAGATTTCTTTTGGCCCAATCTTCCAATTTGTCTAGGTCCTTCTGTATCCTATCCCTCCCCTCCAGCGTATCTACCACTCCTCCCAGTTTAGTATCATCCGCAAATTTGCTGAGAGTGCAATCCACACCATCCTCCAGATCATTTATGAAGATATTGAACAAAACGGGCCCCAGGACCGACCCCTGGGGCACTCCACTTGACACCGGCTGCCAACTAGACATGGAGCCATTGATCACTACCCGTTGAGCCCGACAATCTAGCCAGCTTTCTACCCACCTTATAGTGCATTCATCCAGCCCATACTTCCTTAACTTGCTGACAAGAATGCTGTGGGAGACCGTGTCAAAAGCTTTGCTAAAGTCAAGAAACAATACATCCACTGCTTTCCCTTCATCCACAGAACCAGTAATCTCATCATAAAAGGCGATTAGATTAGTCAGGCATGACCTTCCCTTGGTGAATCCATGCTGACTGTTCCTGATCACTTTCCTCTCCTCTAAGTGCTTCAGGATTGATTCTTTGAGGACCTGCTCCATGATTTTTCCAGGGACTGAGGTGAGGCTGACCGGCCTGTAGTTCCCAGGATCCTCCTTCTTCCCTTTTTTAAAGATGGGCACTACATTAGCCTTTTTCCAGTCATCCGGGACTTCCCCCGTTCGCCACGAGTTTTCAAAGATAAAACTTCTTCTTCAGATTTCTTCAGATAAACCACGTGAATTTTCTAGGTCAAGTACAACAAAATCAGGGGTGTATGAGCTAAAGGAAAGCATATAATTAAGACACGGCGATGGGTGCAACAGCTGGGCAAACATATTTCTTTTTTCTGCTCTGAAAAAATCCCAGCTCTGGATTCAGTGAACAGTGGATTAGCAATCCTGATAAAGACAACTTTTAGCAATAGTTTCTTGAGAACTAATCCCATCCCATTGACTTTAATGTTAAAGGAATTTGGATATTAGCAACTGTCATGTCACTTACTGACAACTTATTAGAAGAGATATTCCATTTATAATGAATTTGCTGGCTGTGAGCCCAAAGCAGGACATGAACCTGTATGTGTGTCTCCAATGCGCACTGAAGACTGTGCTGCACAGCTGTACATTTCTGCTATGTGTCATGGCTTCAAAACAGGTGGACCTTTTCCTCGCTGACAAAGTTCAAGTTCTGGAGGCCTGGTACTAAGCAAGTGCGAGTAGCTGAGAAGTTCGTAGTCTCAAAATCTTTTGTGTTGCACATTCTGAAGAATAACAATGACATCTTGAAGGAGTATGAGATAAGCACAAACAGAGGGTACAAGTATCAACATCATGGCAAGGAGGCAGACTTTGGTGAAGCCCTGGGATTCTGGTTTCAGCATAAGCTTGGCCAAGGTACTCATCTCTCTCGATTGATTCTAAAACAGAAAGGGACTCAGCTAGCAGCAAAACAGGAGTATGAGTCCAACAATTCAGATGGCTGGCTCAGGCATTGGTTCAGTTTAAGGAACTCAGTGAGAAACAAGATGCTGATTTTCTGGCAGCTGCTGAAATGGAACATGGACACCCCACTCAGCATTCTGGATTAATTCCAGCCACATGACATGTTCAGTGCTGATGACTGCTCTCTGCTACCGGGGCTTTCAAGACAGAACCCTTGGTATGCTGAGCAAAGTGTTTATGGCGGGTGGGGAAAGCTATGGAATGCATTACATTGTGTTGTGCAAACATGGATGGGGTGAAAAAATGGTGTCTTATGGTGATAGGAAAGGAGAAGATCCCTCTGTTTCCCTAAAGCTAACTCAAAACTGCCTGTGATCTACAGGAACTCTGCTAATACCTGGATGACTAGTTCAGCATTTCAAGAGTGACTGAAGAATTGGAACAGAAAGCTGCACCTACAAGACAATTGTCCAGTTCATTCATGCAATGTAAGAGTTGTTGCACATTATGCAGAAATTTTTGCTTCCCAACACGTCCTCAGTCATGCAGTCACTGGACCTGGATGTTATTAAAAGCTTCAAAGACCATTACTGCACTCATCTAAATGTGTGAATTGTTACCTCTCTTGATGCTGACCTGCAGCTTTGAGCAGTGGAAGTTGCAAATAAATAAACAAATCGTCCAACTCCTTGATATACTTCATCTTGTTAAGGAGTCTTAGGCCACCATTCTTCTCAAACTGTTTACAAGTGCTTCAGAAAGAGAGGGTTTGGATCTCCCACAGACACCTTGGGCTGGCAGATATTGACATGCTGACTGATGTTGCCATTCCTGATCATTTGACAGCAAAGACATTTTAGGCCATTGTCAATTTGATAGTCATGTGGAGATGGCAAATGAACATCTGATGTGGAATGGTCACAGCTGCTAAGTATCCACAGGTTGAAGAGTCACAAGAGGACAGTGCATCACATGAGGACTCTGAAGAGCCTTCATTTCAAGAACAGTTACATGCTGTGGACGTTTTCCATGGGATATGCCAGTATCGAAGCTTTGAAATTGGAGTTAAAGCTGCACCCAAAACTAACTGAGAGGGATTTACAGCTGGAGGTGGCATATAGTAAAAAGCAGACAACATTGGACAAATTATGTGTTGTTTTACTAAGTGTGACACACCTGGAGCTCTGATTGTAGGTACAGTACTGTATTGCATACCAACATTCCTTTTTTTGTTTGTTTTGCTATGTTATCATTTTATTTCAGCAACTGCACAGAGTCAATTTACTGCTTTAAAGGAAACTATTATTGTGTGTTTGGATTTTTCCCTTTTATTTAATGTGTTTCAATACCACACTTCTATAACTAAAGCATATCTTGGTTCCATACTGTACATGCTCTTGAAAATGATGTCTTTTGCTTATTGTCAACCTTTGGATAATGGCAATTTTTTCTGGGAACCAATAAGTTGATAATAACTGGCATTCATTTTACTTTATTAGAAAAAAAGATAGGAAGAAGTTATACATATGGCTGTTCTCTGTGTGAATATTCATATTTACATGCACATACGGGAAGCTGTTTGCTAACAAGTATATTTGACATTTGTTATTCTCCTGTCTGAAAAGCTTCTGTCATCCATTCAGGAAGAAGAAACCATGCCATGTAACTTAAGGGACCAACAACATACTATGAATAAACTAATAGTTTACTGTTGTAAACAGTAGTCCCAATATTATTTCATAAACAATATGAAAAGTTACAAATAGCTAATGTATTAGCTAAAAATCAAAGATGTTTGTTAACTATTCTTTAATCAAAAAGGCTAAATTCAATTTATTCACAATGAATTAATTCAACTAACTACTATAAGACCACCTTCTTCCTCACACACAATTCGTTTTCAATTGACCTTGAGTAGCCTGTGTTTATTCTCTGCCTGTGTCCTGAGATATTTAATCCTTTAATTCCACAAAATAACATATTTTTCAGCAATGTTCAGACATTGCCCAACATGTTTAATTAGGGTGTTAAATTCTATAATTTTTGTTTTATATTTGACTACGTCAGAGTGTTTAATTATTTCATTTGATAAAAACTTGTCCAGGGCAGCAAAAACAGGCTTCACTGAAGAAGTTTTAGTGGACGATGACTCAGACTTATTGATATATGTTTGGTTACTCACACAGTATGAAGTGGATGTTTCAAAATAGAATGTTCCAGGTTTAGATTATGCCCTTGAAAGAAATATGATTTCCTTAGGCATAGGAAAGGTTCCTAACATTGTATTTGTCTAACCAGAGATCAATCTGTGACCTTCTATGTCCAGACTTTGTGATAACATGTGAACTATACAGAGGAGACACATGTAAATAAACAATCTACACAGAAAGCTAGGGTGTGGAGACCATTCAGTGTGAGAGGTGCCTGCAGGTAGAATCTCTCAGGACACAGGTGGAAGAGCTACAGGAGGAGGTGATTTGGCTGCAGAGTATCTGTGCACAGGAAGCATTCACTGAAAAATAGCATATGGAGACCTCAAGGTTGAGAAAGCAATCAATTGGAAAGAACCGCAGTAGTACCACCAGGGGAGGAGGAAAAAGTTCCTTCACAGGGATGAAGCTGGCTGCTGGTTACTTCTGGCAGCATGCGGTTCTTCACCCCTGTTCCCAATCCACAGTTCAAAGAGATAAAAAACCTTCATGTTGCCTTAGTAATGAGGGATGAGGAATCTCCCCCAAAGGTAGAGAAGGAGAAGTCATGTAAACCAAGGCTGGTAGGATCACAGCACCACTGAGTGTTGTAGTGGTGATTGGTCACTTCCTTCTAAGGCAGCGGTGGTCAACCTGCCACCTACTGGTGGGCTGCGAGACAGTTTGTTTACATTGACCATTCACAGACCCGGCTGCCCGCAGATCCCAGTGGCTGCGATTGGCCCAATGGGAGCTACAGGAAGCTTGGACTTGGTGGTGATGGGGGATTTCAGCTACTGTGACAATCGTTGGGAAAATAATGCAGAAGGCTCAGGTTATCCAACAAGTTCTTGGAATACACTGGACACATCTTTTTTATTTCAGAAGGTGGAGAAAACAACACAGGAGAAGATGTTCTAGATTTGTTTTTGACAAATAGGGAAGAACTGGTTGAGAATTTGAAGGTGGAAGGCAGCTTGGGTGAAAGTGATTATAAAATCGTAAGAGTTCATGATTGTAGGGAATGGTAGGAGGGAAAAAAGAATAAAGACTTTAGCAAACTCAGAGAATTGATAGGTAAAATCCCATGAGAAGCAAGTCTAAGGGAAAAAAGAGTTCAGGAGAGTTGGCAGTTTTTTAAGAGAGACATTATTAAGAGCACAAGAGCAAACTATCCCCATGTGTACCAAAGATAGGCAGTGTGGTAAGATACCACTCTGGCTTAGCCAAGAGAACTTCAATGACCTGAAATTCAAAAAAAAAGTGTCATATAAAAATTTAAATGTTAACTAGGTTAAATGATAAATATAAAAAACAACACAAGCATGTAGGGACAAAATTAGAAAGGCCAAAGAACAAAGTTAGATTAAACTAGCCAGGGACATAAAGGATAACAAGAAAACATTTTACAAATAAATGAGAAGCAACAGGAAAATCAAGAACAGGGGAGGCCCATTACTCAATGAGGAGAGAAAGATAATAACAAAAAACACAGCAATGGCTGAGTGTTAATGCCTTGTTTCAGTTTTCATCAAAAAATTTAGCAGTAATCGAACGACTAACATAGTGAACATCAGTATATATGGGGTAAGAACTGAGGCTAAAATAGGAAAGAACAAGTTAAGAATTACTAAGACAAGTTAGATGTCTTCAAGTCAAATTGGTCTCATGAAATACATACTAGGATACTTAAAGAACTGCCTGAAGAGACCTCTGAGCCATTAGTGATTATCTTTGAGAACTCACGGAGGACAGCAGAGATGCTAGAGGACTGAAAAAAGGCAAATATAATACCTATCTATAAAAAGGGGAATAAGGACAACCCAGAGAATTATTGACCAGCCAGCTTTACTTTAGAACCCAGTAAGATAATGGAGAAAATTATCAAACAATTTGTAAGCACCTAGAACAGAGGTGGGCAAACTACAGCTCGCGGACCACATCCAGCCCGCGGGACCCTCCTGCCCGGCCCCTGAGCTCCGGGCCTGGGAGGCTAGCCCCAGGTCCCTCCCCTGCTGTCCCCCCGCACCTCAGCTCACTGTGCCGCCAGCGCAATGCTCTGGGTGGTGGGGCTGTGAGCTCCTGGGACAGCGCAGCTGCAGAGCCCGGCCTGACCTGGTGCTCTGTGCTGTGTGGTGGTATGACTGGTTCCAGCCGGGCAGTGTGGCTGTAGCGCTGACAGCCACCAGTGCTCCAGGCAGTGCAGTAAGGGGGCAGAGTATGCGGGGGGAGGGGGTTGAATAGAGGGCAGGGGAGTTCAAGGGGGTAATCGGGGCGGGGGTGTGGATAGGGGTTGGGGTGGTCATAGGGCAGAGAACAGGGGGGTTCTAGGGGCCCCAGGGGGGCAGTCAGGGGCAGGGGTCCCGGGGGGGCAGTCAGGAAGGAGGGGGGGTTGGATGGGACAGTGGGGGGCAGTCAGGGGCAGGGGTTCTGGAGGCGTCAGGGTCAGGGAGAATGGATGATTGGATGGGGCAAGGGTCCCGGGGGCAGTCAGGAATGAGAGGAGGGGTTGGATGGGGAGGCAGGAGGCAGTCAGAGGCAAGGGGTCCAGGGGTGGTCAGGGGACAGGGAAGAAGGGGGTGGTGGATGGGGCAGGAGTCTGGGGGGCCATCAGGGGGCGAGAAGCAGGGGGTGGATAGAGGTCAGGGCCCAGGCACAACCTCCCCTAACCGGCCCTCCATACAATTTTGGAAACCCAATGTGGCCCTCAGGCCAAAAAGTTTGCCCACCCCGACCTAGAAGATAAGGTGATACTTAACAGTCAGCATGGATTTGTCAAGAACAAATCATGTGAAACCAGCCTAATATCCTTCTTTGACAGCATAACAAGCCTTCTGGATGTGGGGATGCAATAGATATTATATATCTTGATTTTAGTAAAGCTTTTGATAATATCTCACATGGCTGTCTCATAAGCAAACTAGGGGAATATAGCCTAGATGAAACTACTATAAAATGGGTGCTTAACTGCTTGGGGAACTGTATTTTCCACTGAATGTATCCCATGAAGTAAGCTGTAGCTCACAAAAGCTTACGCTCAAATAAATTTGTTAGTTTCTAAGGTGCCACAAGTCCTCCTTTTCTCTTTGTACTCAGAGAGTAGTTATCAATTGTTCACTGTCAAGCTGGGGCCATGCAGGGATCTGTCCTGGGTCCTGTTCTATTAAATATCTTCATAAAAGGTTTTGATAATGGCATAGAGAGTGCACTTTTAAAGTTTGTGGATTATGCCAAGCTGGGAGGAGTTGCAAGAGCTTCGGAGGACAGAATTAGAATTCAAAAGAAACTTGAGAAACTGGAGAAATGGTCTGAAATAAATAGGATGAAATTCAGTAAGTACAAATGAAAAGTACTCCACTTAGGAAGGAGTAATCAATTGCACAAATCCAAAATGGGATATGATTGCCTAGGAAAGAGTACTGCAGAAAAGGATCTGGGTGTTACAGTGGATCCCAAACTAAATATGAGTCAACAATGTAATATTGATGCAAAAGAAAATGTAACATTGTTTTGGAATGTGTTAGCAGGAGTTTTGTAAGCAAGATTTGAGAAGTAAATACTTCTACTCTATAGTGTCTAGTTCTGGGTACCACACTTTGGGAAAGATGAGGTCAAATCAGAGAAAGCCCAGAAGAAAGCAAAAACCACTCTCCACCCCCTGACAGGAGGGGGCTGGAACTACAGTGTATACACTTAGGAGAATGTAGGGCATATGGGAATGTGAAGGAGGAGAGAGGGGGAATTTGCAGGGAATCATAGGAAAGTGCAAAAAGCAGGGGGAAATTGAGGAACAGGAGGGAGGGGGAAACAGGTGTACAGCTGCTTGGCATTGCTCTGGTAAAACAAGGCAACTGTAAACCCGGTTTTAATGGGACAGTAAGCTCAGCCTGCTTTGTGCTTCTCCTAAATGGCATAAAGCAGCTGGAATATACTGGTCAATCTGGCCAGAAAAAATACAAATCTTTAAGATTAATAGTTCCTAACTTCAAATCATTAGAAATATCACCTGGTAACTTTGTCTGTGCATTTGTTGTTTAATGTTCATCTATGACTTTTTAATAAATAAATAAACAAATACATAAATAAAAGAAATTCTCAAAGAAATTAGAACACGAAGTTAAGTTTAGTAGTACATATAAAAAAACAAGTGTAAAATACATTACAGACTGATTTGGATTACCGAAGGGTTATAAACCCAGGAGATTCAGAGTTAAGGTTTTTGTAGTGACACTATGAAGATTAAAGAGAGAGAAGAGAGAGAGAGAGAGAGAGATCTATTTTTTATTAAATCGGTTTAATCTGGGATCGCAAATTATAATATGTTTTAATCATCTGATTCCCGACCTGGTCTACACTGGGGGAGGGGGGGCGAGCTAAGTCCATCTAAGTTACGCAAATTCAGTTACAAAAATAACGTAGCTGAAGGTGACGTACTTAGAGCTATTTACTATGGTGTCTTCACTGTGGTAGGTAGACTGCTGCCGCTTCCCCATCGACTCCACTTGCAATTCTCGCTCCGATGGAGTACTGGAGTCGATGGGAGAGTGCTCAGTGGTTGATTTATCACGTCTTCACTAGACGCGATAAATCGACTCCCGCTGGATTGATCGCTCCGGAGGTAAGTGTAGACATGCCCTTAGAGAGTTAATGTTCTCTGGGTGCTCTAACTGTGTATTTCTATACCTATACATGGTTGGGGTTCTTTTATGTTTAACCTTAACTCTGCAATCTCTTAGTTTTTTACACTTTGATTTTGGGATAAATACAATATCCCTGTAAAGTATTTTACCCTAAATTGCCAATATGTATGCTCAACCTTAACTACATTTTAGCATACTTCTTGTCTGGCAGTTAGCAAGATTTCTTCTTCACTGAGTATTAGATGACACCACAGACACCATATTTATAGATTCACAACAGGGTTTTAAGTCATTACCTAGCACTATTGTTATCATATCTGGAACTTCACAATTGTAAAAAAATCCATAGAACAAAGTAGAAACCACAGGGGACCTTTCCAAAATCTTTACTAACCCCACAAAAAAATTGGTGTCAGTCATCCTGGTCTTTGGAGGACATTGAAAAAATGTTGATGCCTAAATAATAAGATTATCATCATTATCTGAGAGTTCATGAGGCTGTGAACACACAAATATATCCTAATGAAATGCCTAACCTTTAAATCAATAGTATTAAGGTACACTTTGTTAACAACTCATTATTATTATTTTTAGCAATGTTTGCAACAATCCATACATACCTTTGTTAGCAAAAGTTAACTTATTTGCCTTTGAAGAATCTATGTATCTATCAAAATACCTGTTTAAGTCACACATCCCAAAAACTAGCTCTGAATTTTCCAGTCTGAATGAAAATATTTGGAAGTAACATGGCATTGCTTCTTTGCAAAAAAAAATCAAAGTATAAAGGGCAGCAAAGTGTAAAGTCCATTCTTTGTAAGAACATGTGTGCTAGTCTCAGCAGCGTACAGGCAATGCTGATGGCACTGCATCTCAGATGGACGGATCATATTCTACAAATGGATGAGACACACGTAGCAGCAACTGACTGATGAAAAACAGATATCAAAGGCAAAGGAATTTAGGAAGTATTTACAGCTAGGTAATATTGACCAATACCACTGGGAAACTCAACCTGCCAAACAAACTAATTGGTCTTAGCAGTAAATGATAGATTGAAGATGTATGAAAATAACCATCACTGTGCATGCAAAACAAAATGCCAACTACATTTACTACAGCAGTCACATCTAGTGTATCAGCCTAATACCTGCACAACTTGTGTTGGAAAGAGTCATAAATTGGGCTCTACAGGCAAGAATGGAATCATAAACTATATACAGTCTGCATGTCTGATCCTGAAGAAATTTAGCTTTCTAATATAACTTTTGGAGAAAGCTTTCAAAATAGTTTGTATTGAAGTTTGGTTTGCTGCCACAACTTGTTCTTGTCACATATAGTAGTGGTTCTCAAACTATGGTCCCCGCCAGTGGACCACAAACTATGTCTAAGGGGTCTGCAAAAGACTTAAACTGAAAACTAACTGAACAGAATTCAACTATGTATACAGATAATGGATTTCCAAAGGGATTCCGGTCTCCATTCTAAATGTTTTATGGGTCTGCAAATGAAAAAGGGTTGAGAACCACTGCCATAGAGCACACCACAGATTTCTATTAATCATAAAAGCATGTTCAAAAATGCTCTATCAAGCAAAAAATTCTGCTGTTTTTCTATGACCCTGGTAACTTGTTGTTAACGTATGAAGGACTTTACCATAGCTTTGCATATTCTAAGTGTATTCAGAGCATAGGAATGCCACATATACCATGGTGAAGCTAAGTTTACTTACAAATGGAAGTTGTCAGGTTTTTATATGGCAACTGCTGTATAATGTATATGTTGCTATATGTACTAATTAATTCTCACAACACTTATTCATTTTTATGTATTCACTCCATTATAAATGTAGTAAAGTCATAATGGGGTTACTCTTACCCAGTTTCCAACACAATAACTAACTTTATGCACCTCCAGTACTTTTGACTAATTTAATTTGTAAACCCTGTTGTGCCATCAACGACTCATGACTTTCGACAACACAGGAAGAAGACTCCTTACAGCATGGTCTAATTTAATTAACCTAGTAGAATCGCAGAGCTTGAGAATTCATTTACTTAGGAGAGCTCTGGGAGACCCAGTCTGCATACAGATAATATTTCTTTGATTCTGTATTCCACTTCGAATGAAACTTTCCAAATGGCTGGCAGAACACTGAGATATTCACTCAACTGTCATATCCAGTGATGTTTACAAATAAAAATGCTGTTTCTTATTGGAAAATTTCAAAGTCAACTTTCATGGTTCTGCAGAGAATTCAATGCTATACATTTTAACTACATGAAACAGTTTCCTCATAACTGTTGAATAAGCAACAGCAACTCAAGGTTGCCGAACATTTTTCTTTATTACTATTATATTTCTTTGTATGTTATCCTTGACAATATACTAAAATAGCTGCTGATATGTATCTATTTTGGTTTACCCCCACAGATAAAATCAAATGAATAATGCACCTTAACACATAGCTAACACCAATAAGATAGACATATATGTATATTTGTTGTTAGACTAGACAATTATGTTCCATTCTTTTTTCCTGGAACTTTGAAAAAACAACAAAAAACACCCCACACCTATTATCAGGCACTTCTGAGTAATTCTAATTTGGAATTTGTTGTATTGCTTTGAACTTGTAAAGCAACAACATCTTAAATTATGACTGGGTGCAAGGTCATACATCTGGTGAGAAATATTGCTTTTAAGGTGGATATACAATTCGCACATTGCAATTTGTACAGCAAGTACTGAACATATCACCAACAGACAAAAAAGAAGTACTGGGAGGAAGGAAAGAAATAGTCAATCCATTACTGCTGAATTTAGTTCTTTGTGGTGCTTTATCAGGACTAATGGCTGCAGTGGTGACACCTGAATTATTAGCTGTGGTTGCTGATCTCAGACCTACAGTTCTCTTAAAGATAAGAAAGCAGTAGTGATATCCTCTACTTCAGGAAGATGCTTACTGGTCCATGCATTGTGTTGTTTTCAGTATTACCACAAAATTCAGCTGTTGCACTACACTCCATAAGGTCTCAGATTTGGCAAATGTCAAAAGCATGCTGTTACAAATGTGTGAATTTTCTGTAATATTTTATTACCTATTTTTATGAACAATATGTTCCTCATCTGACTTTACATTGTTGTCCATTGGATTCAGAGTGTTTAAATACTTCTGTTGTAACAGAGCAGAAGGCCTGAGGAGTTTGGGTCACATAGAGTCTGGGATAGTAGGAATGCACCATCAAGAGCTGGCTGGAATCTACACGTGTCAATGGAGAGTCCAGAAAAGACAATGGTATCCCCAATGATCAAACATTAACATTTACAACAGGAAGCTGCAGGAGGAGCATGGTAGTGTCTGGAGGACAGAGACAAAAGGAGTCAGGAATCTGCATTAAGAACCAGGCTCACAGATACATGGGGAATTTTCATGGGGCTGAGAGATAAAATGGGACTGAGAGAGGAGCTGGAGCTCAGGGAAGGAGGGCATAGTGAAGCCCTGACTCCCATGAACATGAACTGAGTCCTAAGCATGGTCTCTTTCATGCTAACTCAAAGACATTCAGATGCTGTGTTCCAAGCGACTAACTAATTATTACCTTGTTATCAAAAGGTTGCTTGGCACTGCTGCAGTTACTCACTGAAGAGTATTGTGCCCTAAAGACATGAGTCTGGCTCGGCTGGACTTGCTGCCAGGAGCTGCAGAGAGATGGGGATTACTGGAGACTGACAGCCCGGTTTCAGAGTCATGAATGCCACAGGCCTGTCCCTAAAGGACAATGTGGATCTCGGGGTCCACCACACTACTATTCCCAGGAGACTGGTTAAAGGCAGGGTATAGACAATATACTGTGACAATAAAGCAGATGTTATTCTAACACTCTTCAGCTTCTCTATATGTTACAAAGAAACGTAAGAGTCTTCCTCTCATGATGTAATGATCTCATTTAAATTTGCTTGTAATGTACCAATCAGTTTTCCTCTTTTGAAGACTAGGAAACAGGCAGCTGTAATAATAGAAGGCAACAGCCAGAATACCTGACAAGACTGAATCTGTCTTGTGTCAAATGGTGCAGATTGACTCAAGTAACTGGAAAATCTTCAGGGACCTTCAAACAAGACAACACTCCTTGCCTATTAGTCTATTAGTCTTCACTATTAGTCTTCACTGTCTACATTCTGAACCTACTCCCTGAGGGAGTGCAGCCTGGCACTTCAAATGTCTCCGGCCAAAGGACAATTTTGTGGAAAGTTTCAGTTTAATTGGATATTTCTCTTAGATAAGAGACTTTGTGGGAAGAAGAGCCAATGTGAGTTCAGGAGCATTGGGATGTGGGGGAGGGAATAGAGGGAGACCAGATAGGAATGTGGGAGAAGAGGAAGCTATAGCTTATATTATCAGTCAGAACATAGTTAAATGGGTTCTAGAGCAACTGTGTCAGTGGCATTCCTATGATAATGATTCATGTACAAAATCAGCATCATCCTCCATTCAGTTTTTAGACATTTGGGTTACAACTGCAGAAGATACTGAAAAAAGTATCAAATCCTATCATCTTTGATCAGATCATTCTCATTCCATACTCAAGCAAACTCTTACTTAAATCACTGAGAGTTTGACTGAATAATGATTAAGTGAGGGTCTGATCCTGTGAGACAGTGAGCACTTCCAGCAAGGTGTTGAATGCCCTCATTTCTCATTTAAGTCCGTGGCAGCTGAGAGTTCTCAACATTTTGCAGAATGAGACTCTTACTAATGACCTCAGAATTTGACTCAGATTATTTTTGGTTGTGTGTTCTGTATAGTGCTTTAGTCTGTTGAACTCTGCCCACAAGAGTCTCTCAATTCTTGCCAGAACATTTTAACTGGATCCAGCCTAAAAGAATTACATTAGCATTGCATTCCATTAGCATTCCATTGTACTCTGTTAGGATAAAAGTTCACAAGAATACTGCCATCATCTGAGTTATGGTGCTACTCTTACAGTCCAGATTCAAGCCACATGAGATTTGCAAGTACATAAACAATCTTGCTGTTACTTTAATTTTAGTTCAGTCTAGCTTGGACTATTTAAAATAGTTTATATTTTTATTACATTACAAATGGGGAAAAAAAACCCAAAAGACAATAACAACAACAACAAACCCAATAAGAGAAAATGCAGTGCTGTACTAAACAAGGAGTCTAGTTAAGGCTGTTTATCATAATAAAATTAGTAATGCCAATATATTATCAGACAAAGTATTGCTAGCAAAATAATATTTGCACTTAAAATGGTCTTCCAGAGGAAGCAACACACAGTGCAGTGCTGATCATGTTATTTGTATTCTGGCTATTATATTTAAATTAGGGCTGTCAAGAGATTAAAAAAATTAATCATGATTAATCGAGCAATTAATTGTGCTGTTAAACAATAATAGAATACCATTTATTTAAATATTTTTGGATGTTTCTATGTTTTCAAATTTATTGATTTCAATTACAACACAGAATACATGTACAGTGCTCAAGTTAGATTTATTTTTGGTTACAAATATTTGCACTGTAAAAAAACAAAAGTAGTATTTTTCAATTCACCTAATAGAATTACTATAGTGCAATCTCTTTATCATGAAAGTTGAACTTACAAATGTAGAATTATGAACAAAAATAACTGCATTCAAAAATAAAACAATGTAAATCTTTAGAGCCTACAAGTCCACTCAGTCCTACTTCTTGTTCAGCCAATCGCTCATACAAACAAGTTTGGTTGCAATTTTCAGGAGATAATGCTGTCTGCTTCTTGTTTACAATATCACCTGAGAGTGAAAACAGGCATTGGTATGGCATGGTTGTAGCCGGCATCGCAAGATATTTATGTTCCAGATGCGCTAAAGATTCATATGTCCCTTCACACTTTGATCACCCTGATGATGGGTTATGCTCGATAACGATCCAAAGCAGAGCAGACCGATGCATGTTCATTTTCATCATCTGAGTCAGATGCCAACAGCAGTAGGTTTATTTTCTTTTTTAATAGTTTGGCTTCTGTAGTTTCCGCATCCGAGTGTTGCTCTTTTAAGACTTCTGAAAGCATGCTCCACACCTCGTTCCACTCAGATTTTGGAAGGCACTTCAGATTCTTAAATCTTGGATCGAGTGCTGTGTCTCTCCTTAGAAATCTCACATTGGTACCGTTTTTGCATTTTGTCAAATTTGCTGTGAAAGTGTTCTTAAAACAAACGTGCTGGGTCATCATCCGAGACTGCCATATCATGAAATATATGGTAAAATGCGGGTAAAACAGAACAGGAGACATACAATTCTCCCCCAAGGAGTTCAGTCACAAATTTAATTAACACATTATTTTTTTAACAAGCATCATCAACATGGAAGCATGTCCTCTGGAATGGTGGCCGAAGCATGAAGGGGCATACTCATGTTTAACATATCTGGCACGTAAATACCTTGCAACGCTGGCTACAAAAGTGTCATGCGGATGCCTGTTCTCGCTTTCAGGTGACATTGTAAATAAGAAGCAGGCAGCAGTATCTCCTGTAAATGTAAACAAACTTGTTTGTCTTAGCAATTGGCTGAACAAAAAGTAGGATTGAGTGGACTTGTAGGCTGTAAAGTTTTACATTGTTTTGCTTTTGAGTGTAGTTATGTAACAAAAAAATCTACATTTGTACTTTTCACGCTAAAGAGATTGCACTACAGTACTTGTATGAGGTGAATTGAAAAATAGCATTTATTTTGTTAATCATTTTTACAGTGCAAATATTTGTAATAAAAATAATAATATAAAGTGTACACTTTGTATTCTGTGTTGTAATGGAAATCAATATATTTGAAAATGAAGAAAAACATCCAAAATATGTAATAAATTTCAATTGGTATTCTATTGTTTCACAGTGCGATTAATCACGATTAATTTTTTTGAGTTAATTGCGTGAGTTAACTGTGATTAATCAACAGCCCCAATTTAAATAGATGAAAACTAATGCCTGGTCTCCTGGCTACTGAAAACCTGGTTGCTACCATCATAATTCTCCAGTTTCTCTTTTTTGCGTGATAACTATTTGGGGGGTTTTGCTCTCACTTTATTTTTCAGTGAGTAAAAATGGTGCTTCTGACTGCAACCAAAAGATTAGATATGAATATACTTATATCCATTTAATTTTACCAGAAGATAAAGGAGTATTACTGGATAGAGTACTGTTTCCTAGCCTGTCTTCTCTTATCTGAAAATTAATTATTTCCAGAATTCCTTGAGAGCAAGAACTCCTACCCAATGTGCATAAAAGAGCACTTCAGGCTCCTTCCCCCTTCTCCCCCCGCCACCTCTAATAGCTACTTTTACATATAACATATTTTTAAAAAAAATCATGTTGTTTATCTAAGTAACTTATTTTGGTTTTATTAAAGTGTGGATTAAAATGAGATCCTTTTTGCCAAATCTGTCTCAATCCCTTGCCTGTTCTCTTTTCACTCATGTCTAAAACTGGTCAAAATATAATATCAATTTTGCAAAATAAATATTCTAACTGATTTTCCAGTTGGAAAATCCAGAATGGAACAAAAATTCTAGATTTCATTTTTTAAAAAAAAATTCCAATGGTTTCAAAAAGAAAATTGCTAAAAAAAAGTTAAGATTTTGGCTTTGGTTATTAGAAACCAGCAAATTTTCAAAATTTCAAATTGAGTCCATTTAAAATTTCCACATTTCAATCCAGAAGAAGTTGAAGAGCAATTGAGTTTATTTCTCATTGCATCAGTGGAAAGAAGAGAAGAGAGGATAGATTAAACCCCATTAAACTCATTTAATGTGAGAGAACAGAACAAAACCTCAAATCAGACTAAAAATAATGACAAAATATCCCCCCTCCCACCAAGTCCACAGTGGAAACTGGAGAAAATAAGAGGATGGGGCGGGGGTGGGGTAAAGAAGAGGAAGGAAGTGGAGATGAAGGGGGTGGGGGATCGGAGGAAAGCAACTGCAACCCTTCAGTAGCCCGTGGGGCAGCAGAAGAAGAGGGCTGTCCTCTACCATCTTGGAACAGTTCTTAGAGGCTGCAGAGAAGCCAAGTTTGGCTTCCTGAAATCATTGCAAGGGGAGCTTATAGGCTATCAAGGGACACAGTTCAAGGACCAGTCCCCTCTGGAGCCATCTCAGGAAGAGGCACCTGGAAGTACTGTGGGGAAAGAGGGATGGGTTGTGCTGCAAGGGCCAAGGATCTGCCCATCCTGTCTCCCACACCACCTCCTGGGACATAAGGTTTGGTCCTCTACTCACACTCCCTTCTATTTCCGAGTGCAAATCACATCAGGTACTCCCAAACCACTCTCAGCTGAGTGCTGCTATTTCTACATCTCCGCTCCCCTAGGGAGTGCTCTACAAGAAAGAGCAGTTCCAGGCAGGTAGACAGAGAGGCCCTGGAGGATAACAGGAACTGCAGTTTTCCATTCCAGCGATACCACCCACCAATCCTGTTCTCTGTTAAAGACTCAGGAAGTGTATGGGGGAAGGAATAGCCTGGCATCCCTACAGGTAACCCCCTGTAACAAATGATCAGATGTACAATGCACAAGGCCTGCCCAGAATCACCGTAGAACTGAAAAAAAAAGCAAAGAAGCTGCAAATTGAAATGGTCCATGACAAACATCAGCCCCAAATCCCTCTTCCCTAACTGCAGAGGGGGATACAGTTCAGCTACCCTTTAGGGAACACAACCAGAGATGGCCTCACCACCATCTATATCATAAATCGAACAGCAGGTCACACTCTGACATTCAGGTCAAGAGAGCCAAGTGTCCACTCGCCCATTCCTTATCTGACCACATGGAAATCTGTGGCAAAACTCAGGCACCAATCAAAAGATATAGAGTAGCAAAATTATTTTTGAGGGAGAATAAAAAAAAATCAAAATGGCCAAAGAAAACCTAAAAAATTATACTCACATTTTCTATTCAATTTTTTCTTGAAATATGCAAAATTTTATGAAGTGTTTTGACATAACATTTCATTTTCTGTGAAACACTATTCTTTGATTATTTTGTAATGAAAAAATTTTGACTAGTTCTCCTTGTGTCCTTTTACCCATTGTTAGATTGGACCATTTTATTCTATTCTTACCAGCAAAGTTCATCCCTTATTTCATCCTCAGGGATGGATTTAGTGGTCAGCAATTGCTGACGGGACACTCTTGTGTTGCTCCTTTCCAAAATCCCTCTTCAAAAGTTGCCCATCCACTAGCATATAGCACAGCCTGCCACAGTAGCATCATATTAATCTGTGCTTAACAAAGGATGCATAATTCTCGTAACTGCCCCTCTTCTGGCTTCAAAAGTAACCCCTAGTCTCCTCTGCAGTTTGCCTAACCACTCATGTTCCAGACAGTCCCAGAGAAGGTCTACATAACTCCTTTGTAACTGTGCCCTGCTTATTCAGACATTTTCAGTCACGAGAAATGTGACTCCAAGCCTGTGCCAGTGACAAAATTGCAGTTGGCTGCCTGAAATGCTCCCAAATAAGAACTAAACCAGAGCTGATAGAGACTGAACCAATGAGTGACTGTAAAATGTAATCAGAAATGGTTCTGGATCACACTTTGGGTCCATAAACAAACAAATAAAATACTTTTTGGTGAGAAATACCAGAATTTGAACCAAATTGTGTCTTCCCACCTTAAAAAGACTAATAATAAACACCAATAAAATAAATAATAATAGTATATGGACCTGATTTCCAGAGATGGTGAGCATGTCTAGTTCCCAGTGACTTCAGTGATAGTAGGGACTATGCAGCATTTCTGAGAAATGGGCCCTATCTTCCTTTTCATACTGGTACAGGCTTGACCTTAAGCAGCATAGAAAATATTACCTCTAATTAGTATTATAGTCTGAGGCTTTCTCTCTTCCAAACTTGAAAAAACAGCAAATGAAGAGTTAAGGTAATGCAAACAAACTTCTCAAAACAAGGAGGCACAAATGGAAGTTATGTACCATTCCTGTGACACACTGCCCTCTCTGAACGATACCCCAACATGCTGATAACACACATACTAACACTCTACCCTCAGAGATGCTACGGATCACTCTGGTAACAGAGCACATTAGCACTGTGGGACAAACTGTAACACCTACTCTCTGCTAACCTGAAACTCTGGTTTAGGTCATGCATAGCAAACTTACACCTGGTCTATAATCAAACACGGAGCTTACTCCACACAAACCACCCCAGACTTGCTGAATGTTACAACCCCTTCATCCTTGCCCTGAGGATGCTTTTTGAGGTATTGCCTTCAATTCATCTTCATCATCATCACTCCCATAATCGCATTGGCTATTGGGGCACCATCATTGATGAGCAATCAACCAATTGTCTCTACCCCTCATGATTGTGTGTCAGTGCTTGAGTCTCCGTGAAGTCCATTCCTGTCCACTCTTTTATGTTGTCAATCCATCTCGTCTTCTGTCTATCTCTTCTTCTCTTCCCGTGTACTGTCCCTTGGAGACAGATCTTGTATGGTCAGATGATCCTGTTACATGGCCGTACCACTTCAGCTTGTGCTTCTTCACGGTTGTCAGGAGGTCTTCATATGACCCATCACATAGGGTGATGGTGTTGCAGACCTCTTCATTAGTGACGTGGTCGAAGTAGGAGATGCCCAGGATTTTATGGAAGCATCTCATCTCTACTCCCTGTATTTTCTGTTCAATTTCTGCCGTAATGGTCCATGTATCACATACATACAAAAAATGGAGATGACCAATGCATGCAGCAGTTTCAGCTTCAGTTTCTTATTCTTCCAAATTGGCTTTAGCTTTGCCACTGCTGCTGATGTTTGTGCAGTTCTTGCCTGAATTTCTGCCTTGGATCCTTCATCAGTGATGACTGAATGTTTCACTGTCTCCAGTTCTTGTCCACTGACAGTGATATGTGAGCTGATCCCATCAAGTTTGTTTGTCATCAACTTGGTTTTCTCTTCACTGATTTCCATGCCATATTTTGCGGAGGTTTCGTCCAATTGTTTCACAAGGTTGGCAAGTTCATATTTGCTGCCTGCCAGGCCATCAATGTCATCAGCGAACTGAAGATTTGCGATTGTTTGCCCCCAGTGCTGACTGTGCATATGTGATCTTCTAGAGCATCAGTCATTATGCGCTCTAAGTAAATTTTGAACAGTGTGGGTGAAAGAAGGCAGCCTTGCCGGACTCCAACAGTGGTGCGAAACAACTCTCTTATTGTGCCATTGACACGAACTGCATTGCTGGCCTTGGCATACGGTTATTTAATGGTAAGAATAAGTTTATGACCAACATTGTACTTCTTCATGGTTGCCCAGAGAGCTTCATGCCATACTCTGTCAAACACCTTCTTGAAGTCAATTCATATCTCCTTGGCCACGTTCATTCCTTTCTTGATCTTTCTGCTTATATCTCTGTATTTATCAGCTCCCTCAGTGCTGTTCTTGTCTCTCTTAAGTTCTCTTCTAATGTAGTATTTCATTTGTGACCCATGGTTTTGTCTTCGTACAATGTTTCCCAAGGATGTCCATTGCTACCTCATTTATTACAGCATTGAAATTGTTGGTTATTGTTTCTACGTCTTCCTCTAGAGCAAGCAGCAGGGCAAATTTTCTGCCAATCATTGCTTGGAATGACTGCAATGTTTTGGTCTCTGGGTCTTTCTAAGTCAAACTTGGTTCTGGTGAGCTTTGGCCTGACGATTTTCCTTAGCCACAGCCAAAAATTTAGTATCACAAGGTCATGATCACTTCCAATATCAGCACTGGGGAAGCTCCTTGTTTTAGTCTATTAATCCCAAAACGAAATTTGTTTTGCATTATGATGTAGTCGATCTGGCTGTGATGTAGACCACTAGGTGCATGCCATGTTGATCGTCTGGATGCTTTATGTGCTCCTATTGTGTTTGCAAGAACCAGATTGTTATAGCTGGCAAACTCCAAAAGTCTCAATCCTCTCTCATTGGTTACCACATTACAGAAAGGACCACAATAATCTCGCTAATCTGCCTGTGCATCAGTACCCACTTTAGCATTACAATCTCCTTGTACAATCAGGATATCTTTCTTGTGTACCTTATCGATGATGTCTTGGAGTCGATAGTAAAAATCTTCAATTTGCTTATTGTCATTGTCTGTTGTAGGGGCATAGACTTGTACCACTGTGATATGAAACGGTACTGCTTTTTCACAGATGGAAATAAGCCTGCTGTACATTGGACGGCATCCTAATAATGAATTTTTGATATCTTTATGCATAAGAAATCCTACGCCGTTGACATGTTTGTCCTCTCCAATGTAATAGAGTACATGGCCTTCTTCCATTAGTGCGTCTTCAAAGTTCTTCCACCTGACCTCAGAGATTCCTAGGAGGTGCCAGGTTGTTCCATTGTTCCATTTAGTATGTGAGTTCTTTCAACTTCCCTATTTGTCTCAATGTCCTTACATTCCATGTGGCTATGGTGATGTTATCTCTTCCATGGATCCTCTTTGTTTGGGTTACACCAGTAGTATACTGGTCACATCTGCCCTGGTGGGAGACGAATGGCGCAGTCATTATTAATCCAGACTGTGATCAATCCGTGTGGACATCGTTCACTTGCTCATCATATGGTGTGTCTTGGGCAAATTTGTAACCTGGCGGAGCCCATCCTTCTCCAGACAGTCCCCTTTTTGTCATCTCTTACGACATGCAGAAGGAGTAGTGGGCCTATTCTGTCCCCAGACCCACAGGGAAAGCCTTCATTTACCCCTCACTAAAGCCCCAGAGACCACTGTCAGGTATGCCACTGAACTGCTCAGAATCCACAAAACATCTGTGACCAGCTACTGACATAGTCTACAAAATTGAGCATCGAAGTGGTTGTATTTGAACCTTTGAAGTACACATGTACCTACTGTCATATCATAGTAACAATTATGCCAGCCTGCTCCAAATAATCCCTCCAACATTCAACCCAATTATACCTAACAGAGTGAAGGTGGTTGGAGTGCTTGCAGGTAAATGCTGGAATTCAAGTCTAGGGAACACAATGCAAATAATGGCACATCTTCATAAAAGTTCCTTATGTCTACTTATTGTGGCACGCCCCTTCACGTCTCCCCCTTAGTGAACCATTCTGCAAGGGCAGAATAAGCTTGCACTGCAGGTGTGGCATGTACTTTAACTTTGTATTTCTGGTTTTCAGAAGTTCAAGTTTCATATTAATTTAAGTTCCGGTTTTCAGAGCTTTCAGTGTAGCTGAACGTGATGTTATGGAAGGGCATGAGGCACAACAAGGTAATCTTAACTCTGTGTTGTTGAAGCTGCATTGGATACTGTGTAGGACATTCAATAGCTTCTTCTTTTTAGAAGTTTAACTGGTTTTGTTCAGAGGGCAGAGATGAGAGTTCAGGAAACCACACAGAATATGTAAGCTTTCATTTCCAGACCACCAAGTCAACACAGCCCACTGAATAGAGTTACCAACAATCCTAATTGTTCAATATTTGAAGGATCCTACACTGAATGAATTAATTAATTAATTAATTTAGTTCCAATTCTTAGTTAATAATAAATAATGTTATTATTTAATTGACCATGGCAAGTGTGGGCAGTGATGTACAACCATAAGGAAACACGTGATCTGTGAACCAAGAAACATTCGCAAAAAGAAAAGGAGTACTTGTGGCACCTTAGAGACTAACAAATTTATTAGAGCATAAGCTTTCGTGAGCTACAGCTCACTTCATCAGATGCATTTGGTGGAAAAAACAGAGGAGAGATTTATATACACACACACAGAGAACATGAAACAATGGGTTTATCATACACACTGTAAGGAGAGTGATCACTTAAGATAAGCCATCACCAGCAGCGGGGGGGGGGGGGGGAAGGAGGAAAACCTTTCATGGTGACAAGCAAGGTAGGCTAATTCCAGCAGTTAACAAGAATATCAGAGGAACAGTGGGGGGTGGGGTGGGAGGGAGAAATACCATGGGGAAATAGTTTTACTTTGTGTAATGACTCATCCATTCCCAGTCTCTATTCAAGCCTAAGTTAATTGTATCCAGTTTGCAAATTAATTCCAATTCAGCAGTCTCTCGTTGGAGTCTGTTTTTGAAGCTTTTTTGTTGAAGTATAGCCACTCTTAGGTCTGTGATCGAGTGACCAGAGAGATTGAAGTGTTCTCCAACTGGTTTTTGAATGTTATAATTCTTGACATCTGATTTGTGTCCATTCATTCTTTTACGTAGAGACTGTCCAGTTTGGCCAATGTACATGGCAGAGGGGCATTGCTGGCACATGATGGCATATATCACATTGGTAGATGCGCAGGTGAACGAGCCTCTGATAGTGTGGCTGATATGATTAGGCCCTATGATGGTATCCCCTGAATAGATATGTGGACAGAGTTGGCAACGGGCTTTGTTGCAAGGATAGGTTCCTGGGTTAGTGGTTCTGTTGTGTGGTGTGTGGTTGCTGGTGAGTATTTGCTTCAGATTGGGGGGCTGTCTGTAAGCAAGGACTGGTCTGTCTCCCAAGATCTGTGAGAGTGATGGGTCGTCCTTCAGGATAGGTTGTAGATCCTTGATGATGCGTTGGAGAGGTTTTAGTTGGGGGCTGAAGGTGATGGCTAGAGGCGTTCTGTTGTTTTCTTTGTTGGGCCTGTCCTGTAGTAGGTGACTTCTGGGTACTTTTCTGGCTCTGTCAATCTGTTTCTTCACTTCAGCAGGTGGATATTGTAGTTGTAGGAATGCATGATAGAGATCTTGTAGGTGTTTGTCTCTCTCTGAGGGGTTGGAGCAAATGCGGTTATATCGTAGCGCTTGGCTGTAGACAATGGATCGAGTGGTATGATCTGGATGAAAGCTAGAGGCATGTAGGTAGGAATAGTGGTCAGTAGGTTTCCGATATAGGGTGGTGTTTATGTGACCATCGCTTATTAGCACCGTAGTGTCCAGGAAGTGGATCTCTTGTGTGGACTGGTCCAGGCTGAGGTTGATGGTGGGATGGAAATTGTTGAAATCATGGTGGAATTCTTCAAGAGCTTCTTTTCCATGGGTCCAGATGATGAAGATGTCATCAATGTAGCGCAAGTAGAGTAGGGGCATTAGGGGACGAGAGCTGAGGAAGCGTTGTTCTAAGTCAGCCATAAAAATGTTGGCATACTGTGGGGCCATGCGGGTACCCATCGCAGTGCCGCTGATTTGAAGGTATACATTGTCACCAAATGTGAAATAGTTATGGGTGAGGACAAAGTCACAAAGTTCAGCCACCAGGTTAGCCGTGATAGTATCGGGGATACTGTTCCTGATGGCTTGTAGTCCATCTTTGTGTGGAATGTTGGTGTAGAGGGCTTCTACATCCATAGTGGCTAGGATGGTGTTTTTAGGAAGATCACCAATGGACTGTAGTTTTCTCAGGAAGTCAGTGGTGTCTCGAAGATAGCTGGGAGTGCTGGTAACGAAGGGCCTGAGGAGGGAGTCTACATAGCCAGACAATCCTGCTGTCAGGGTGCCAATGCCTGAGATGATGGGGCGTCCAGGATTTCCAGGTTTATGGATCTTGAGTAGCAGATAGAATACCCCAGGTCGGGGCTCCAGGGGTGTGTCTGTGCGGATTTGTTCTTGTGCTTTTTCAGGGAGTTTCTTGAGCAAATGCTGTAGTTTCTTTTGGTAACTCTCAGTGGGATCAGAGGGTAATGGCTTGTAGAAAGTGGTGTTGGAGAGCTGCCTAGTAGCCTCTTGTTCATACTCCGACCTATTCATGATGACGACAGCACCTCCTTTGTCAGCCTTTTTGATTATGATGTCAGAGTTGTTTCTGAGGCTGTGGATGGCACTGTGTTCTGCATGGCTGAGGTTATGGGGTAAGCGATGCTGCTTTTCCACAATTTCAGCTCGTGCATGTCGGCGGAAGCACTCAATGTAGAAATCCAGGCTGCTGTTTCGATCTTCAGGAGGAGTCCACCCAGAATCCTTCTTTTTGTAGTGTTGGCAGGAAGGTCTCTGTGGGTTAATATGTTGGTCAGAGGTGTGTTGGAAATATTCCTTGAGTCTGAGATGTCGAAAATAGGATTCTAGGTCACCACAGAACTGTATCATGTTCGTGGGGGTGGAGGGGCAAAAGGAGAGGCCCCGAGATAGGACAGATTCTTCTGCTGGGCTAAGAGTATAGTTGGATAGATTGTCTGGCTATGTAGACTCCCTCCTCAGGCCCTTCGTTACCAGCAGGACAGGCCCAACAAAGAAAACAACAGAACGCCACTAGCCATCACCTTCAGCCCCCAACTAAAACCTCTCCAACGCATCATCAAGGATCTACAACCTATCCTGAAGGACGACCCATCACTCTCACAGATCTTGGGAGACAGACCAGTCCTTGCTTACAGACAGCCCTCCAATCTGAAGCAAATACTCACCAGCAACCACACACCACACAACAGAACCACTAACCCAGGAACCTATCCTTGCAACAAAGCCCGTTGCCAACTCTGTCCACATATCTATTCAGGGGATACCATCATAGGGCCTAATCACATCAGCCACACTATCAGAGGCTCGTTTACCTGCGCATCTACCAATGTGATATATGCCATCATGTGCCAGCAATGCCCCTCTGCCATGTACATTGGCCAAACTGGACAGTCTCTACATAAAAGAATAAATGGACACAAATCAGACGTCAAGAATTATAACATTCAAAAACCAGTTGGAGAACACTTCAATCTCTCTGGTCACTCGATCACAGACCTAAGAGTGGCTATACTTCAACAAAAAAGCTTCAAAAACAGACTCCAACGAGAGACTGCTGAATTGGAATTAATTTGCAAACTGGATACAATTAACATAGACTTGAATAGAGACTGGGAATGGATGAGTCATTACACAAAGTAAAACTATTTCCCCATGGTATTTCTCCCTCCCACCCCACCCCCCACTGTTCCTCTGAAATTCTTGTTAACTGCTGGAATTAGCCTACCTTGCTTGTCACCATGAAAGGTTTTCCTCCTTTCCCCCCCCCTGCTGCTGGTGATGGCTTGTCTTAAGTGATCACTCTCCTTACCGTGTGTATGATAAACCCATTGTTTCATGTTCTCTGTGTGTGTGTATATAAATCTCTCCTCTGTTTTTTCCACCAAATGCATCCGATGAAGTGAGCTGTAGCTCACGAAAGCTTATGCTCTAATAAATTTGTTAGTCTCTAAGGTGCCACAAGTACTCCTTTTCTTTTTGCGAATACAGACTAACATGGCTGCTACTCTGAAACCAAGAAACATTGTAAATCAGCATGAATATCCATCCTTTCTTTGCCTTTCAAATAAGATAAGTATAGAACAACTGCCCGCCCATATTACAAAAAAATAGTTATCCCAATAGGCAGTCTGAGCAGAAGGGACTGTGCATGGGGACTGAAGTACTTTATTTGTATTGTTGCAGCACCCCAAGTCTCCAACTAATATGAGGCTCCCTTGTGCTAGCAAATATGAAAGGATGGTCCTTGCCACTAAAAACTTACAATCTAAACTCTCACCTTTAGAAATGGTACATCTGAATTGGGAATGATGTGCAACAAGGAGGCAGCCATTAAAAGATTACATTGCCAGTGTCCAAATTGAGCTTGGTCTGTGTCAAACAGAAGACTCAGGCTTCCAACTGTATCTACCATATAGTAGCTGCAGAAAATTCACTTTTAAAAAGTTTCATTTAAAAAAAAAAGCTTTTATCTATTGCAAACTTTTCTCTGAAATTTAGCATTTTTATGCTATAATTTAGAAGGTTTATGCCAACTGTGGAAGACAGCAAGAAAATTACCTATATGTAATTTTAAATCTCCATTTGGTCTGACAGCTTCATACTTCAGGAGTCACAGCATTTTCATTTTCAGACTACTTCCGTAGATTCACTGGGTAGTCCTGGATCTGATACATTTGTCGTATTGCTCTTCTGCAATTATGTAATCGGCAATTGCTCACACTCAGCATTGGAAATGGAAGTATGTGTGTGAGAGAGAATAAATGTGGGTCTAGGAAACATAAGGCCTTCACTTTTATGCCTTTAAAAATGTGCTATGGAATCTTATCTTTCACCAGGGGAGCCACCCAAGCTTAACATCTCATTCAAAGGATGACACTTGGTTTCATGCCATGCTTTCTCCCCTTCCCCCAACATCTGCTATAATCTTTCCTATGTGAAAAATTTCCTTCTAGCAACTCCTCACTGTATAACAGGACAAAATCAAACAATCATACATCAGTTTTTTACATAAAGTCAGATGGTGAATACTTTACTCACATTGTTGAGCAGTTACTCACATGTGTAACTCAATTAAATTTAGTGGGTCCATGATGCAGAATCACAAGCAGACAGTAAGTTACATTTAAAAATTACAGCTGCTACAACCAAAAGCAGCATGAAAGCCAAAGTGGGAAATATCGATAGTCCACATTTCAGTAAGGTTCTAGGACTGGAAAAACCTGGGTCAGCAAGATTGCAAGAAAAACATGAGGTTACCATACTTGCAAATGTCTTCCTTCTCCATCCTCTTTCTTCCTTTAAGCAAACACTGACTAGGAGATGTCCCTCATAAAAATCCTCCTTTGATCCATCAACCTGGACCCGTGATCCTATCCCTCCTCATCTCGATTTCTTTTGTTCCCACTATCATGCTCCCACTATTGACAAGCTCTCTCTCTCTCTCTAAGCAGGTTCCTTTCCCTCTGCTTGTTAATATGCTACTACTTCTTGTCCTTAAAAATCTTACTTGATTCCTCCTGCCTATTTCTCTCCCTCCCATTCCCACATAGACTTCTTGAGCAGGCTGCCAATTCTCACTGCATCGTCACTAGCTCCTGAAATCCCTGTAATCTGTTTTATGCAAACTACACCCCACTGAGACTGCTCCCATTAAGGTCATCAGTGACACACTTCTTGGCCATGTTTATCCTCCTCGGTTGTTTTGCTACCTTCCCTAATATCACTCCTTTCTCTAACTCCCTCTCCATCCTGAACTCTCAGAGTCCTACGAGCTCAGTTGGTTTTCTTCTGACATCTATCATCACCTCATTTGGTGGCATCTCTTCTTACTTTTTATTCTCCATTGGCATTCCTCAAGTCTTGTCTTTGGTATCCTCAGAGTCTCCCTTTTTTACATTCACCATAGGAGTTCTTGTTCTCAGTTCTGATTCCTAGTACCACAGTGGCCTGCAGCACCTGGAAGCAATTGCAGGGAAAGTCCTGCTCAGTCTCTGCAGCCCTGGGCTGGAGTTTGCTCAGTGTGGATGGGACACTTAGAGAATTTAAGTGCCAAGTGCCAACTGCCAAATGCTTCTACTCTGCATGCATGAACTAAGATATCTTTACACAGGTAAAATAATGTATTTTTCCCCTAAACGTACTCTCTGAAGTGACTGAGGGAGTCACCCAGCACAGAAAATGTCAGCTCAAATACTTAATATATGGCAAAGTCATAAGCAACTGAAAACAGGGTCTTTCTTATAAGGGAAATAATGGGCAACCTTAAGTATAGGAGACACTGCCTATAATAATACAGCTCTGCATGTAATAGAATAATATGATATTAGGGCATTTCATGATCTTTCAATGCTTTGGGTGTCCCTAAGCCTCTGAATGCCAGAGGCTGGGATGGAACAACAGGGGATGGGTCACTTGATAATTGCACTGTTCTGTTAATTTCCTTTGAAGTATCTGACATTGGCCGCTGTTGGAAGACAGTATACTTGGGTATATATGGACCATTGTTCTGACCCAGTATGGCCATTCCTATGTTCTCATGTTCATCCTCCTGGATCCCTTTGTATTATGTCTAAGCAAGATTGTAAGGTTATGGGGGCAGGGGAAAGACATTCACATTTGTGTAAAAATTACCATGCACTCATATTGTATCATACAGAAAATAAATGCATTAAAGTAATCTTAATCAATAAACCAACTAGTAAATGTGCTGATGTAGAAAAAATAATGAATTGGATGAAAATGAATAAGCTTTGAATTGGCAGAAGTCAGAAAGCCTGATCTCCTTCATTAATGATGCAATTGATTTGTTGAGGGCAGAAAAACTATTTTACAAAAACAATGAATCAACATGAAAAGTATAGGGAAAGACCTATATTTTAACACTCCATAGGATACCATCAATAGTAACTGCAGAGTTATGTTTGTATTGAATTTTTCAGTTAAAGCATGGTTAAGATAATAGCTGAGCAAAATTCAGAATTTCTATCCCATGAGAAATTCCAACATTCCTTTTCATCCTCAAATGGGATGAAAAGTTGACATTTTGGACAGAATTTCCCCCCCCCCCCCAAAAATTGATTAAGAAATGTTTGATCAAAACATTTCAACATTTCTGAAACTGAAACATTTAATTCCATTTTGTTGAATTGACCCAAAATGCTTTGTTTTGAGTCAGATCACCATTAAACTTCATTTTTCTTGCCTCACAAGAGTTGTGGTTCAGGCCCTGATTATGTTCATCCCTGGAGGATCGCATCTCTAAAATGCAATGTGGACCCCACTTATTGAGCTGCATGGTGCATCAGGGGAGTCAAATGACTGAGTGCATTGTGGGAGATTTAGTCTGCCAGGGACTCTGGTCCATAGGATACAATGGAGCCCAAATTACAACGGTCATTAGTAATGCACCAGGGAAGTACATTTTAATATTTTTGAATTGATTCAAGTTAAAACATTTGGGGCCATTTCAATAAAACAAAATATTCTAATTCAGGTCAAATCAACACAAAACAAAATATTTAGTTTCAAGTTTTTCTAGTGGAAAAATCAAATATTTTTAGCAAAATTGAAAATTTCCCATGGAAACTTCATTTTCAGTAACAGAATAATTCCAAAGGAAAAATCCCAACCAGCTCTTGTTTGTATCCCTTTGTCAGACATGAAGGCAAACTCTTATCCTTTCAAAAATTACATCATTTGGTTTTAAGGTAATATACAAAATGTTTGAACAATCCCCAAATAATAATTCTGCAGTGGCTATATTTTCATGATTTTAGTATGCTGCTCAGTTTTGTCTTCACAAATGCAGTGGTTAACTTTGATGAAGTTTAGAAGCAGCAGCGTTCACTCATGAAGAATATTTCAATTTAATTCATAGTACTGATCTATTAAATCATTATAATTCAAATGGAAAACCATTAGTTGACACAGCATTACAGAACTCAACTTTCAGCTTGGCCACACACAGAACCATTTTATTAGGTTCATTTGAGATTTGTTTCATTTTTACATATAGATTTTTAGCTTTTGTAGTAAACAGCCTTAGATCAATTTTGGTAAATTCTCCATCTGAACCACACTAAAAAAACTAACTACAAACTAGATTATCGCTGACTGAATTTTGGCTCTGATCTACACTTGAATTCATGTGGGTGCCTTTTGTTCATTTTTAAATACTTTGTACATGCTAGCATCTGTAGTGCTTTGTTTTTGCCAGCCAGCTTTTCTTTTATGCTCTTTATTGCACACTGGTAACTCCCTCCATCTTGTTGTTCATTAAGAGACATCGCATCTATCCAATTTATGCTTTCTTTTGCACTGGATAAATGTTTTCTAAAATTGCTCCATTCTCGTATCCTTCAAAAGGAAGAAATTTGCAAATCACAGGAAAATTAACAGCACGTGAAAAAACATTTTAAATGATCCTGAGGCCAAATTATTATTTAACTAAATAATAGGAACAATTTCTTTTCCAATACCCTTTAATTATTCATAAATGGCAGAGTCTGAAATCTTACTTCTCTGAAAGAGTTTACCCTTGGTCTGTACAACATATTAGTCAGGCAAAAAATGCCTTTACTCTTCTTTTATTCCCCCGCCCCAAAGATTACAACAAAAATATTATAGGGGCATCCTAGAAGCTCCGTAGTTAAGGTTATGTTGCATTTTGAACTCAAGGCTGGGTTTAAAACTCTTTAAACATATAAAACATGACACTGATCAGTAGATAAATTACACTATTTGAGAAAGCAGGACAAATTTCAAAGCCTCCTCCTTTTAAAATTCTAGCTATATTCAAATAAGTTGGATTTGAATTTGTTTCCTGGCACGCTACTTTTTCAATATTTACATGCTTCAGATTGAGTACAACACTTGAGATTTCATGTGTAATGACCTTTGAAAAAACAACTGCAGCAGAGCACTGTTCTCAGTGGCTACATAGGGAAAATAAAGTTAGGTAGGGGAGCTGAAAAGCAACTTGTTGCTATGTGAGTTGAAGCCCTAGAGACTGATTCCATAGTGACTAGAGGTCCCATCTGAGCTCATTGTGCAAAGTACTGTACAAACAAATAGTGAGACAGTCCTTGACTTGAAGAACATACCTGTCAAAGCATTGAAGGGAAATAGAGGCACAGAGATGGGAAACAAGTTGTTCTGAAGGTCATGCAGCAGATCAGTGACAGAGTCAGGACTAGCTCTCCTAACTCCTAGTCCCAGCTCTCCTAACGCCTAGTCCCCTAGTCTACTCTCTGGACTCTACTGCCTCGTCTTTGTTGTTGTACCCCTCACCCAACCAGGCAGTCATTGGAGTTTTCAGAGGAAGAGACATAGAGTGTGAGCCCCACCCGCTTAGGAAAGATCAGTCCCCACCTTTTATGTGTAGGAGGCAGTGAAACAGAACCTGACAGGCAGGTTTGCCCATTCTGGGGAAACTCTATAAATACTAGTCCATAGGTAAATCCTGCCCTATAGGTAGGAAGTACCATCTGTGCTGGGGGATCCCCAACAAATCTAAGTAGATATTCTCCCAGCACAGTATTAACCTAGTCCACACTCCTAATAACCTAATAGCCCCATTAGCCTCATCTCACCATAGTTTGGGAGGTGAAGGCCTGCAAACTGAGATTGGTCTGGATGTTAAAATTGCCTCAAATGATTATATCCTGGCTTTTCAGTGACTGTGTTGATAAGAAATACATTTGGACTACCTTAACTCAAGTAAATAAAAGCTTTTTTATGGGTAATATTAAATCATTAGTATTTTACAGAATTAAGGAAGATTTAAATGACCTTTTAGACTTGTTACTTGGAATGTGAAACAAATGCAAAATTGAATCCCGTCTCTCCAAGGATGTCACTTTTATTATGGGTAGAACAGGTAGATGGCCTGCTATTAAGGTTTCCCGACACTTTCCATTATAAGTCCCTGTTTTCTGTTGCTTTTAACTGCCAAAAACTTTAACTGTTTGGGGTGACATTTTCTATGCTGGGTGTCTGCATCAGGCTGATTTTTTTTAAAGTTTCAGCCAAAACTATTTAACTGGCCAGACAAGGAGGGATTCAGTGGGGGAGGAGGGATAGGGGCAGGAGGGTGGGGAGAACTGGAACTGGCTGGCCAAAGATCCTCGGACAAAGATAAGAACATAAAAACATAAGAACGGCCATACTGGCTCAGACCAATGGTCCATCTAGCCCAGTATCCGGCCTTCCAACAGTGGCTGCTTTCGGATTGCTCAGAGGGAATAAATTGTACAGGGCAATTATTGAGTGATCTGTCCCCTATTCTCCAGTCCCAATTTCTGGCAGTCAGAGGTTTAGGGACACCCAGAGCATGGGGGTTGCATCCTTTACCACCTTGGCTAACAGCCATTGATGGACCTATCCTCCATGAAAATATCTAATTTGAACATATCTAATTTGAATCAAGTTATACTTTTGGCCTCCCCAACATCCCTGAGCAAGGAGTTCCATAGGTTGACTGTGCAATGCATGAAGTACTTCCTTATGTTTGTTTTAAGCCATTTGCATGTTAATTTCATCAGGTGATCCCTTGTCTTTGTGTTGTGTGAAGGGGTAAATCACATTTCCTCATTCATTTTCTCCATACCATTTGTGATTTTATAGACCTCTCTCATATCCTCCCCATAGTTATCTCCTTTCCAAGCAGAACAGTCCCAGTCTTTTTTAATCTGTCCACAGATGGAAGCTGTTCCATATCCCTAAACATTTTGGTGCTCTTCTTTGTATCTTTTCCAATTTGAATATATCGTTTTTCAGATGGGTGACCAAAACTGCATACAGTATTCACCATGTGGGTATTCCATGGATGTATATAGTAGCATTATGATAGTTGCTGTCTTATTATCTATATGGTTCCTAACATTCTTTTTTGACTGCCGCTGCACATTGAGTGGATGTTTTCAGAGAACGATGACTCCAAGATCTCCATCATGAGTGGTAAAAGCCAATTTGGACCCCAACATTTTGTATGTATAGTTGTATTATGTTTTCCAATATGCATTACTTTGCATTTATCAACATTGAATTCCATCTGCCATTTCGTTGCCCAGTCACCCAGTTTTGTGTGTTCCTTTTGTAACTTCACCATCTGTTTTGGACTTCACTGTCTTGAGTAATTTAGTATCATATGCAAATTTTGCCACTTCACTGTTCACCAGTTTTTCCAGATCATTTATGAATATGTTGTACAGCACAGGTCACACAACGGATCCTTGGGGACCCCACTGTTTACCTCGCTCCACTTGGAAAACTGACCATTTATTCCTACCCTTTGTTTCCTTTCTTTTAACCAGTTATTGATTTCCCAAAAGTTTCCCCAGTTCCTAATAAACCTAGATTCCTCCTCCCTACACCACTGTCTCATCCACACATTGAGACCATACAGTTATGCCTAACTGGCCCTGCACAGGGAACTGGAACTATTACAGGGAATGCTACTCTGGAGGTCCTGGCCTGGGAAGCAATTGAGGGAAGACAGAGTTTGGATAAGTAGCATGGAGAGGGAGACTCGGATTGGGAGTCAGCAGGGGAGAGGGAACCGGGGGGAGGAAATTACAGAAAAAAAATTAAAATATTAAGGTTGCAAATTCAAGCACTCCAAAGTTAGGAAATGCTAGAATTAAGGTTGCCTGTGCAACCTTAAGTCACCCCTTTGTCTGATAGTTTTTAATTACATTATCACATATTACTTTTTCCACCAGACCCCTGCCTCACTTTTTGCACAAGTTGGACATGCTCTGGGGATGAATTAGGGTTGTGAAGGAGATTTGTCTGTAGGCCGCCTGCTTCATTTTTTGCAACAGTTGGGAAATGGATAGTAAATGAAGCAGGAGAGCACAGGAAGGGAAACGATAATCTCTTGTTTAAAGCAGTTGAATGCTGCTCTAGAGAATTAGATTCTATTCCTGCTTGTGCCAGAGTTCAGTCACTTAAACCAAACTTCACAGGTGCAGGTGATCACTAACTGTGTGTTCCTCCTTTTCTGAATGCCTTACTTGAGACCCTGGGGCCTGATTTGCAGAAGTACTGAGCATTCTGAAGTCAAATGGGAGCTTGCTATGAACATATATAGTGTTATATAATGCTATGTTCTGAAGTGAAAAATCAGGGCCTAGGCATCTCACATTGGGCACCCAAAATTAGTGACTAATTTTCATCTTAATCTCCCTATGCTTCAGCTCCCCACCTGTAAAATGGTGATAATATCACCCCCTTATCTTAGAGGCTGATTTGAAAATAAATCAATTAATGTTTGTGAAGCAGTCAGATACTGTAGTTATGAGCACCAGAAAAAAGTACATGAAGAAGTTGATAATTCCGTTTTCAGAGTAGGGTTTGAATACCATGCAGTAAGGAAGGCATGGGGTCAAACCTTGAACACTAAGGATAAAACAAATTATAGAAGTGCTACTCTTTAAATGAAAATGATCCATCATGTGTGCAGGAATTCTGTGGAAATTCTGTGATCATGTAAGGAAATTCTTTATTATAATGCATATCACGAGGTGGCTGAATTAAAGTTGCACAGACAACCTTAATTTTAGCATTTCCTAATTTTTGAGGGCATAACTTTCCAACCTTAATATTTTTTAACACAGATGTTTGCATATTATATTCATGCTAGTGTAACAATGATGAGCAAAGTTCTTCTAACTCTTTAGTAGCTTTTTTAAAAAAAAAATGTTTGGCGCTTTTGATTTCTCAGTTTGTTTCTTTTTGGTGTTCAGTATTTTGTCATCAACTCTGGTTATGTGGCTTATTTTAATAATGGAACAATTTAATGCAAATCATATTTGTCACGCAATAATGAACACATTTACAAACTAACTTTGCAATGCAATATAGTTTGAGGTAGTCTGTAGGTAATGCTGAACAAAGTAATATCAGCTGAGGCCCTGATGCTCCAAAGTATCCTCTGACACAAACTCTTGCACACATTCAGAATCCCATTGAAGTATCTAAAACATCTGAAATAACTAAGCACAAAATGATTAAGGATTTAATAAATATTCTATCATTTAACTACTTGATGAACCTAATTCTTCTGTAGCCCAGATACTATTCTTGACTCAAAGTGCAGTCCCCATACTTTCCACTTTCCTATTAACTACCTCCCCATATCAAAAAAGGAAGATATATGATTCCTCACCACCATCCGCCCCAGGCTGCAGAAGTCTGGCAGCCTTTCTGTTATTTGTGTCAACAGTGACAAAATTGAAATTTACTTTAGCAATGGCAGTGACTGAAAAGTAATGGAAAGCACATAAAGTTGAAATGTATTTCCCATTTTGGAAGTTTCATTTCATTTTAATTGTTGCTCTTGTGTCTCCACTCATATAGAAATTTCAGAAGGAACACACCCTTAACCTTTTTATTACCAGTTGGCCTCCTTTAATCTTACATAAAAATTAGTTGGTGAAAAGAAGCATTCAAAATAACCCTCTTAAATATAAAAAATAGGTTTAACACTACCAATATTAGGTAACATAATAGTCATCCTCCTTTATATTCATTGTGGAACTTCTGTACAGTAAGATTGTGACAAAACACGGTATTGTGGCTTGTCTTTCACAGGTCCCAAATAATACTCAATACATGGCACGTTAAATATCACTGGAGTGTGAAGAAATTAAATCTGAGTCTTGGTATGACTTGAATCAACGTCATGAGAGCCAATGCCACAGATAATTTCATTAAAAGCTGAGAATAAATTAAGAGAAATGTTCATAAAATGGAAAGAAATTCAGCTCAAGCTAAAAATGCCTGACTAATGCTTCCTGTAATCCTTAACTACCCTACACTCCCTTGCTGCCTGCTGTCATTATTAGAACACAGATAATGAAACCATGCACTCTTCACATTTACTATATCCATCCACAAGGGTGTAAGTGAAGAAAATATTGTTAGTCTGAACTTACAGCTTTATTTATTTTGTTTTTCACTATATTTTTTCTTTTTAAAAAATAAATTAGGTGAATCTAAAAATGCAGTTTCTAAAATGTTTATTTCAGTATCTAATAATGGATGGTACATAATGGGTGCTTAGGCAACATTATGGTCTGTCATGTAATTATAAACCTTGCAATGCACGTTATTTACTGAGTGATCTATAATGCCATGTCAGTTATTAGACTATTATGTAACTATATTATTATGGAGTTATTAGATCTTTATTTGATGATCTAAAAGTACTATTTCTGTCTCACTCAGGTTTACTACGACAAGATTCACGGAGGGAATCTCTGAGATGAGTCATTGACTTGATTTTAATTGCTCTAAAAGAGACTATATGGTCTAATGTGTCAATAAAAGTGCAGTACCTTCTAATTAATGATCTGGAAAAGAATGCTAAGCAGTGTATTAATAACATTTGCAGAAGATATTAAATGGTGAGGTCATGAAAAACACCAGTAAGTATGACAAAAATATAGGAAAATGGCAGCTGGAGTGGTGACAAGCTGAATAGAGAGCAACATAAAATTCCATTTGGGGTGGAGGGATGCAAGCTAGGAAAATTGACTCAGGAGGAAAAACAAAAAGAACAAAATATACACAACATAACAAAGAATGACTATTGGAAAAAGTGTGGAGGAGTGCATGAAAATTATGAACAAAAGGAAATAATGAAAGGTCCACCACTTAAATCATTTAAAATAAGCTGTGAAAAACAGTCTTGACCAAGATTTTAAAGTTGGGCCATTACATTCATTTTTAGGCAGGCCATGGTCAGCTATTCCAAAGTGCTGAACACCCAGCCAGGACCAAATAGTACCTAAATGTGGATGTGGAAACCTAACTTTAGATACCCATTTTTGAAAGCCTCCTTATGATTACATCTCACTGCAAGTCCACATCTTATTGGTTTGTGGGTACTCCCATCTCATTCAACACCTTGCCTCATTCTCCTCTCTCACTTCCTTTTTGGGTGTGTGTCCTAATCTTTTCTTCAGCTGTTTCTTCTTCTCTCTGTTCCTCCGTTTCATTTCATACAGAATGATAAGATGTTAACTAGAAGGTATTAACCCACACTTCAATACAACGATATTATTTCTATTTCCTCACTAATTACTGACAAACAATGTAAATCCAAATTGAAACTTTACATGTTTCCTTTCAAACTTTTTTATCTGTTATTTGCGTATATGGAGTTTCTTGGTATTGTGACGGGGCAAAGCCAGATGGCTATGGAAGAGTAGTCTTATTGGGATCCGGGAAGTGGGCGGGCGAAGCCCGTCCACCGCTAAAGGATCCTCCCCAGCCTAAAAGGGGGATCCACAGGACCTAGATACCCAAAAAATTCCGGGGGACAACTAATAAAATAACAGGGAAAGGAGTGCGGTCAAAGGGTCAAACGAAGGGAACCAGACGGGGACACGGAGCAGAGAACCCCGGACAGTGCCCACTGCTCCTCAAAGGTGTCAAGGGAGTCAGAGGACGCCGCCCAGAGGAACTCTGCCTGGATACGTGAACGGACCGAGGATCGGAAATAGGCCCCACAGTCACAGGAGACTCCATCGACCAACCTCCTCACTCTGGTTTTGTAGATGGCCATTTTAGCTAGGGCCAGGAGGAGGTTGACCAGAAGATCCCATGACTTTGTGGGGCCACGGATAGGGAGTGCATAAATGAGAAGGTGAGGGCAGAAGTGCAACCAAAAACGTAATAAAATATTGGTGAGGAGCCGAAATAGGGGCTGCAGCCTTGGCACACTCCAGGTATACATGTGCCAGGGTATCCCTCACACCGCAAAAGGGGCAGGTGTCTGGGATTGAAGTGAACCATGCCAAGTACACGCCCGTGCTCACGGCTCCGTGAAGGAGCCGCCAACGGACATCCCCGGCGGGCCTTGGGACTAAGGTGGAATATAGGCTGGCCCAACGGGGCTCCTTACCCTCCAAAGATGGCAGGCAATCCCACCATTTTGTATCAGGGCGGGACACGAGGGTGCAGACGTGAAGATTGTGGAGCACGAGCATATAGAGATGTTTTCTTGGCACGGTTTGAAAGCAGACCGGCTGCATCTCGTGCAGCCGGCTTCTAGTGAAGGGGTGAAGGGGTCGGTTGGGTCCATGGGGCAGGGGTCCAATTAAAAGGTCCGGCGGGCCTGGGGTAGTGGGTGGGCGGGGCGTGCCCTCGTGCAGGACCCGGCCGAGATGAACCTGAGCAGCGGGCGGCAAAGAGGCCTTCACCTCCTGAAGTATGCGTCGGGGAGTACAAGGTCTGGAAAGCCCCATGCGCTGAGCGAGCGTCAGGGGATCCAGCCAGTCTCCCCGGTCATAGTCCAGGAGGTCTCTGACTCTTGTGACTTCTGCCAGAACCAACCTCTTGAGCACCGAGCGGGACTCTGCCACCTGCACAGGGATATGGGGGTTGTGTAGCAGGGGCTCCGCGAGGAGATCTGCCCCCTCGGTGGCCGCCATGGACCTGGTCGTTGAAAAGAGTTTCCAGGTCTGGAGGAGGTCCTGGTAGAAGACCGGCAGCCCAGAGAGGTCTCGCGGAAGACCTCTTGGATGGAGATAAAGGAGCTGCTGGTCGTATCAGAGCCCTCGGAAGTGGCGCAGGAAGGCGTGCGCCAGTATGCTCCACGCTGGACTACCTGCACCATAAAAGAGCCTCTGCAGGGTCTGGAGGCGGAAGACATGGACCTGAGTAAGTAGACATTTTAGGCTCTGCCCTCCCTCCTCTAGAGGTAGATGGAGAACCCCTGCAGGGACCCAGTGCAGTCCTGACCAAAAGAACTCCAGAATCGATGTCCGGAGGTTGGCCAGGAAACCCGAGGCCGGGACCAGGGTGTTGAGCCGGTACCAGAGCATGGACAGGACTAGTTGATTAAGCACCAGCGCTCTCCCTCGAAGGGAGAGGCACCGGAGTAGTCCTGTCCATTTCCGGAGCCGCTCTATCACGCCGCCCTCTAAATTCTGCCAGTTCTCCGGCGGAGAGGGATGCGTGGCAGAAAGGTAAACACCCAGATAGAGCAGCGGACCCGTGCTCCACCGGATGGCCTGAAGCGCAGGTGGGAGGGAGCTCGCCTGCTGCCAGTCCCCTACCACCAAGCCAGAGCTCTTGACCCAGGTGACCCGCGCGGAGGAGGCTGCCAAATAGATGGCCTGGCAAGCCTCCACCCGCCCCAAGTTGCCCAGGTCCTGGACCACGAGGAGCACGTCATCAGCATACGCCGACAGGACCAGCCGCAGCTCCGGCTCCCGCAGCACCAACCCTGTCAACCTCCTTCGGAGGAGACAGAAGAAGGGCTCGAGCGCCAGAGCGTATAGCTGGCCCGAGAGGGGGCACCCCTGCCGTACTCCTCGCCCAAAGCTGACCGGTTCAGTCAGGGTCCAGTTGAGCCTGACCAAACACTCTGCGGAAGCATACAGCACCCGGAGAAAACTGACAAACCTGGGTCCGAAGCCAAACGCTTGTAGAGTGCTCAGGAGATACCCGTGATCCACCCTGTCGAACGCCTTCTCCTGAACGCCTGATCTAAGGACAGGAGGGCGAACAACAGACCATCCCTACACCCAAGTTCCAATAGGTCCCGGACCATATACAGGTTGTCAAAGATGCTGCGGCCCGGGATGGTGTAGGTCTGGTCTCGGTGGACCACGTCCGCCAGCACGGACCCTAGCCGCAGCGAGATGGCTTTTGCCACGACTTTGTAGTCCGTGCTGAGGAGCGAGATGGGACGCCAATTTCGTAAATCGCGGAGGTCCCCCTTCTTCAGCAATAAGGCGAGCATGGCTCGCCTGCACGAAAGAGGGAGGACCCCGCTCTGCAAAGACTCAGCCCAGACGGTGACTAGGTCTGGGCCCAGGACATCCCAGAACACATGGTAGAACTCCACGGTCAGCCCGTCTATGACCGGAGATTTATTGGTGGGCATGTGACGGAGGGCTTCCAAGAACTCGGCCAGAGTGAGAGGCAGCTCTAGCCGGTCTCGGTCGCCCGCGCTGACCATCGGGAGCTCCTCCCACAGCACTCTGCAAGCATTAGGATCGGTCGGATCCGGGGAGAAAAGGCTTGCGTAGAAGGCTCTCGCCTTCCCGCACATCTGCACCGGATCCGTGAGGGGGCTGCCATCTTCTGCCAGTAGGCAGATGACACGTTTTTTAGCCCCCCTCTTTTTCTCCAGGGCGTAGAAGAAGCAGGAGCCGCGATCCATCTCCCGAAGGAGACGGATGCGGGATCGAACAAAGGCACCCCAGGCCCAATGGTCCTCGAGGGTCCGGAGCTCCTCCCGCTTCTCCCGGCACACTCCGCAGAGGGGTGGATCCTCGGGGCTGGCGGCCAGATGCCTCTCCAGCTCTAAGACCTCCCGTTCCAACTGCTCTATCGCCGCATCCCTCCGTCGGCTGGCGCCCCGGGTTTAGTCACGGCAGAAGAGCCGGGCGTGCACCTTCCCTAGGTCCCACCACCGCCGCACTGAGGGAAAGGCATGCCACTGCCCTTGCCAGGCCAGCCAGAACTCCCGGAAGTATGCCACGAAGCCCGCATCCTCCAGCAAGCTGTTGTTAAAATGCCAATAGGCCGGCCCCGGCCTCTCCGTGCAGAGGGAGGCTGTCACGGTGGCTAGATGATGGTCAGAAAATGGGGCCGGCTGGATGCTGGAGGAGTGGGCTCGTGAAAGATGAAAGCGTGATAAATAAATGCGGTCCAACCAGGAGTGGCGCGACCGATGGGCCTCCACCCCGACAAAGGTGAACGTGGAAGTGTCATCCGGGTGGTGGTCGCGCCAGACGTCCACCAGGGTGTGGTGTTCGACTATCTCCTGGAGGACAGCAACGGCGGCTGGGCTCTGCTCGGTCCCCGAGTGGTCCCGCTCCTCAAGGGTGATGTTAAAGTCCCCTCCCAGGACCAGGCACTCCTGAGGATCCAAAGTGCCGAGGAAGGTGGACGCCTGCTGATAGAATTGCAGCCGCTCCGGGCTCGCTGCTGGGGCATAGATGTTGACAAGGTTGACTACGAGCCCCTCCATGCGGACCCGGAGGTGCAGCAGGCGGCCCGGCACAGCCTCAGCGACCCCCAGCACCTCGGGCCGTAGGTCAGGGGAGAACAGGGTCGCCATTCCAGCCGTACGAACTGTGAGGTGGCTAAAGTAGACCCTGTCCCCCCAATCCACCGCCAGCTGTCTTCAGCAGTCGGATCCATATGGGTCTCCTGCAGGAAAACCACAGAGTACCTCCCCTCCTGAAGGAAGGAGAGCACCTGGGACCTGCGGAGACCCATCCTACAGCTGCGGGTGTTCAATGTAGTCCGTGACCCACCCCGTAGGTGAGTAAGGAGTCATGGAAGAGGTGGACCCGCTGGTAGGCCGCGGCGCCCTGCCTCCCGGTCCTTTTACCCTCCCCCATGAGGGCCCTTGCGGCCCGGAGGATTTGATTAAAGTCCCCCCATCGCTGGAGGGCAAGCTGTACTTTGTTGCGGGAGCCACGGACGTCTTCTAGAAAATCCCGCAACTCCTCTCGCAGCGCATGGGGGGCTGGGGTTACGGTCTGGTTACTCCCCGACGGAGCCCTTGCTACAACCCCGTGGCCCACCGAGATGGGCAGACAGGGTGTGGACCCCTGACGGTGTTCCTGATAAGTTGGCTTAAATGCTGGGGCGATAGGGGGCGGCAGAGGGAAGATAGCAGCCCAGGTAGGTCGGGACGGGTAAACACAAAGGCCGTTCCCTGGGGGTCATCTGTTGGCAAGGGGAAGGAGACAGCCCCAGGGGCGGCAATAACATCTTGGGATGTGGATGGGGCAGGGGCAAGGTTAGAGGTGAGATTTTGGGTGGGGAAAGAGCTCTCAGTGATGCCGGCGCAGGCTCTATGGTGGATTTGGCAGCCACGGCATCAGGGGGTGGACTCTCTCCTGTAGGGCCCTCTCCCAGGAAGGAAGTCGAATGCTCCTCACCAACGACGGGTGCCCCTGGCGGCTCAGGTCCCGGCCGTGTGGCACTGGCCGTTGCCTCAACAGGTTCGGCGGCTCTCAGCGGGGTGCCATCTGCAGCCGGGTTGATGGAGGAGTCCAGGGGCCCCTCGGAGGTGGGAGCGGAAGCAACGGTTGGGGGAGGGAGCATGGGGAAAGGGGGGCTGGAGTGAAGTCGCCTATATTGAGGCCCGCTGGCATAGGGTTGTCCTTCCCCTGGGTGACTGGGGTCAGACCCAGGGCCTCGATCTCCTCGTATATTGATGGGAGATCAGTTTCTGCCACCCCGGGATTCTCCCCGCTGCCACCTGATGCGACTGTTGCCTCAGGGCACACTGAGGTTTCAGATGGAGCCTCGGGGGCCTTGGAGGAGAGGGACTCCCGTGGAGGGGAGATACTGCCTTCCAGTGCTGCCACGTCTTCCCCAGCCGGCACCGGTGGATGGAACACACCCGTGGGTAAAGTGGAAGGCTCGGCATCGATGCCCCCCTTCCTGGTCTTCCGGGGGGCCTCCGCATCAGATGGGAGGAGCGGAGCTCAAGCCTTCCGCTTGCCCCGCTTCTCCTGGACTAAAGCCCAGCCCTCCATGGCATCATCTGGGGGCTGGCTAGCAGGGGTTGTGTAAGGGGGCAGAAGCGATGGCTCAGGGACTCGAGGGGGTAATGGTGGGGCAGCACAAGGGAGGGAAGATTCCCCTTGGGGCGGGCCCTCTCCCATGCCCGGCAGTGTCCCTGCCACACCCTCCTCCACAGGCCCCGCCAGATTGCAAGCAGCGGGGGCGGGGCTCTCCCGCTCGTCTGGGCATAGTTGGGGAGGTGCCCCTTGGGCCCGAGCGGTAGCAATGGTGGACTGGGAAGGAGGAGGGGTGGTTTCGGGCGCCAGGCAGCCAGGGGTACCGGTGATGATGGGGCCGGTGCCCTGCCGGGGCTTGGGGGTCCCGGATGCCCCTCCTTGCCGGGCCAGGGGGCAGTCCCTCCGGATGTGCCCCATCGCCCGGCAGAGGTAACACCAGACCTCCCCCGTGGAGTAATGCACCCGGTAATGGGCCCCCTGGTGAGGGACTAGAAAGGACCCCTCCAGCGCCTCTCCATCACGCGCCGCCGGCGGCAGTTGAAGCTGCACTTGCCGGTGGAACGAGAGGACGTGACGGAGGGCGGGGTCTTTGCAGCCCAACAGGAGAGGGCTGATGACAGAGATGGGCTTCCCCAGGGTAGAGAGGGCGGGTAACAGGGCGGCATTGGGAAGAAAGGGAGAGACAGAGGTCAGGACCAGGCGGATGCCCAGGTCCTCTAGCGGCTCTAAGGGGACAAAAACGCCCCCCACCGCCAGGCCCTTCTCCACCGCCTCCTGGGCGGCGGCCTCCGATGTTAAGAAGAAGATGACCTTGCCATACATTTTGGAGGCCGCCACAATGGCCGTGGGCCCCACCACCCTCGCCAACTCCCGCACATAGGTCTCCACGTGGGGTGAGGTGGGCACCAGGAGGCAACGAACGCCATGCTTCCTGGTCATCGAGGCAAAGGGGCCCCGGCTGCTATAGATGGTAGTGGAGGCGGTGGACTGGAGAGATGATGTAGCGGCAGGCGGGGGGCTGCCGCCACCTGGGCATACGCTCTGGGGGCCGGGGGAGGGGCACCCGCAGAGCTGGTGGAGGAAACAGCGGGGAGGGGTGCCCCAGCCGGAGATGGGGCCGGGGCATTGGGGGCAGCCGCTGCCGTGGAGGGCTTGGTCTTTTTAGTGGGGCCTTTCCCCTTCTTCTTCCCCTGGCCCTTTCCGCCAGCTGGGGGGACTCCCCCCGAATCTGAAGGGGTGAGAGACATGGCAGAAGTGGAGGTCACCTCAGTGCTCATCGCTGCTGGTGCCCCAGCGGGGGCAGTGGCAGATGGTTCGGCGGTGGAGGTAGAGGCTTGGGGGGGTGACAGAGGGGCAGGTGGGGGAGGGGTAGCTGGGGCTGCTGGAGCTGCCCCACCCGTCTCATCCCCCTCCATCATGAGCAGGGAGGGAAGGAGAGACACCAGAAGGAGGAGGGGAAAGGGGAAGCAGGTCGACCACTCCTCTCCGCTAGGCTGCAGGCAGGGGAGGAGGGCGCCAAAAGGGGTGGGTTGGACGGGGAGCAATCAGGGGTTAGGGTTCAGTTGCCGACACAGGGTGGAATTCCAGCTCCTCTTGGTGCACTAGGGGAGGGGGGAATACAACAACATTGGGGGTGCAGTGAAGAGGGTTCAAACTAAAATGGGGAGTTGCACAAGCACATGGGAGGGGACATGGGCACATGGAGCAAGGGGCTAAGCAGGCTGGAGGTAGGGCAGGGAAACCAAGGGGCTAGCTTCAGAGGCTGGGGCAGGGCAAATAAACAAAGGCTGCAGGAGGAAATGGGTGGGCAGGCAAACAAACTGAAGGTAGTAAGCAGGGGCTGGGGCAAAAGGGGAGGGCAAAGCTGCAAGTAGCAAATGGGGCACGTTGCAAGGGCAAAGCTGGGGGTGGGCAGTCTGGGGGGGAACGTGCACCCATGTGCGCTTGCATAATGTCTGTTTAGGCTGGCTGCTGCTTCTGGCCCAAAGGGTGAAAAGAGGACGTGGCAAGCCAAGCAAGCAGCTGAGTCCAGAGGCAGGAGCTGAGGCAGATGGTATACAGCCAGTGGGGGTGGTGGAGGGGGCAGCGGTGGTGGTAGTAGTGGTGGAGGTTGGGGGGACACACAGATGGATCGGGGGCAGCTCCACGCCACACCCCCTGTGTCCCTACAAACACAGTCAGGACCCCCACCACAAGAGCACAGTTTGAAAATTACTCAGTCTTAGGGCCCCCTCCACGGTGGTCTGCAGAGTCTCTAGGTGCTCCCCCACTGGTAGATGATCCTCTTCTTCTCCTCCTCGGGCTTCAGCAGCTCCAGGCAGCGGCCTCTGCAGCAGCAGCAGCTCCAGGAACTCCAGGTGGTGGTGCAGGCAGGCAGAAAGGACCCCTCTCAGGTGGTGGTTGTGGTGGTGGTGGTGTGCACAACAGCAGTGGCTGGGGTCCCTCATTCCTCCTCTCTGGGGAGTGGGCTAGCGGCCCCCCCCCGGGGCTGCAGTTGCAGCAGTAGCAGCACCCGAGAGTGGGGGGTCCAGCAACCAGATAGCAGAGAATGGGGGGGGGGTCTGGCCCAGCCAGGGGAGCAGCTGGAGCTGCAGAGAGAGCTTAGGTCCTAGCAGCGGCAGGAGTAGCAGCTTCCCACCTCCCTCCAAGCTAGAAGGCTATGGGAGAGTTGTGGGAGAGAGAGAGAGATTCGCTCCAGGCTAAACAATTCCCCGGTACCAGGTTAAGTGAAATGGCAGCTGCTTCAGGTCAATTAAGACACCTGGGGCCAATTAAGAACTTTCCAGAAGGCAGGGAGAAGGCTAGGTTGATTGGGACAACTGAAGCCAATCAGGGGCTGGCTGAAACTCATTAAAAGCCTCCCAGTTAGTCAGGTGGGTGTGCATGTCAGGAGCTGTGGGAAGAAGTTGCGCGGTTGGAGAGGCTGAGTAGTACACACCATATCAGGCATAAGGAAGGAGGCCCTGAGATAAGGGTGAAGTGGAGCTTGAGGAAGTGAGGCTGCTGTGGGGGAAGCAGCCCAGGGAATTGTACATGTCATGTTTTTAAAAGGTCAGCTACCATAGCTGATACTATTAAGGTCCCTGGGCTGGAGCCCGGAGTAGAGGGTGGGCCTGAGTTCCCCCCCTCCTTTGCCTCCTGATTAATCACTGAGACTGGGAGACAACAGAGACTGTGCAAGGAAGGATAACTTCTCTTCACCTCCCTTGCTGGCTTATGATGAAAATGGCTCAGTAGACTGTGACCCTTGTCTCTAGAGAAAGAAGGGTTACGTGGAGGATCACAGTGAGTTGGAACTCTGCTGGAAGTGGTAGCCAGTACGTCCCTCAGCCCACGCCGCTTCCAGCATCTCCCATTGGCCTGGAGCAGTGAACCGCGGCCACTGGGAGCCGTGATTGGCCGAACCTGCGGACGCGGCAGGTAAACAAACTGCGGCGGAACAAGTTTGGGAACCACTGGATTAGAGCGATTAGAGATCCTCAATAGGTGTTGCAGCCAGGAGACTCCTGCCAATAGGGGAGAAAGTACTGGGGAGGAAATCTTAGGGAGGAGCACAGTAATGCCATACCTCTCTGCACAGCAACGGATCTCTGGGATTCCTGTGTTCAGTGATGATGCACATTGCAGGGTGGACAGAGAGGTGCACATTTGATAAAAGAGATACAGAACCTGCTATCAGCCACTGGCATTCCTGAGCCTTTGAAATTCCCCATCCTTGTAAGATACCTGAGTGGGGGGAGAGTAAATTTGTCCTTAACCTGCCACCTCAGCAGCATTTTCCAGCCTGAGCTATTGAAGAGCTTAGAGCAGAGTATAGTGACTAACATTTATTGCTGGACCACATGACAGACTTTTATGAGAAATGCCAATGCCCTAGAGAGACAGCCTTGTCCTATGCCATCGAGTTAGAGGCCCTACTGCGGGTAGTAAAGGAAAAGCTCCAAGGGGCATCCTTTCCCTGATTGGTACTATACATTGACATAGCAATGCATGCAGAACTTCCGGGAGTGAGAAGTGTGGAACAGGTTGCCTCTCTACATAACATTCCAATACCTGCAAGAGAGGAATCTAGAGAGTAGAATGGATGTGCCAGCCCAAAGGATAAACAGCATGCAACAAAGCTGCCCTGTCAGACAGCACTGTGCAGACTGCTCCTGAGGTGCCTACACCCAGGAGTACCACAGATCATGAAGGGCAGTGAAAGGCCTAGCTGGGCTAGTCCAAGAACTGACTGTCTACCAGAGACAGAGTCATCAGAGAATGGGATAACTGGAAGCACAGGTACTGCAGCAGGCTGCAGAAGCAAAGATGACACCCCAAAATTCTAGACAGGAAAGAGGTCAAGGTACCCCTGATGTTAGTGTCTGGAGTTCCAAGCCTGTTTCATATTCCACTGTTTTGGACAAGAAGGCCACATAGAATGGAGCTGCTGTCAACCCCTTCAGTCCCACCCCATGAGGCCAAGGCAAGTCAAGGCTCCCTCTTCTTTAAACTGTGAAAGCCTGACCCTGAAGGACAGATGAAGGGTGTAGAATTGGTTGGAAGTCCCTGAGTAGCATCAGTGTGCACAACTTTCCAGCATACTCTACCAGTCGCAGTCTGGCATTTCAGCCTGGTGGGGCCCTTGAATGAGGAAATTGTGGAGATGAATGGTATCCTGTTCAAGACCCTAACTGATTCAGTATCGCAAGTCACAACCATTCCAGAGGATTTCTGGAGTAACCTCCCTACCATGGATAGGTTGCACCCCATGTCTGTAGATATCCTAATAGAGGGAGCCAGGGCCCAGGGGTCTCCCATCAAGAAACAATCAAATTAGATTTATTTTTTCTTGGACAAACCTAAAAGAGAGTCCCTGTCCTTGTGGTGCCTAGAACGAAGTACTGCTAGGGAGTCCCCATGTAGTTAGGGACAAATGTCATCCATTTCAATTAGAAGGATTTAGCTAACCAATAGGGGAAACAATTCCTGGACTGTCTGAAAGGGACGTCATTAGCCAGGTATGCAGCCTATAAGCAAGTACCCTCTGGCCAAGAGAGGCCATTCTTAAGGAACGCTGGCAAGCAGCCCATCTTGTTAAGAGCTGCGAAGGAAGAAGTGTGAAGGCCCCCTGAGATATAGGGTGGGGACCAGACACTGTTCTGGTAGAACCTGATGCTAAGGGTCACCTGCCAGAAGGTTTGAAGGTGGAGGAAGATAAAAGGGATCTTGAACATGGGAAGACTGATATTTATCTGCAAAATATAGGACACACAATAGCTGCGATAAAGAGGAACCAGCATCTAGCTACCCCTTCAGTAGTCTACAGCATGAATCATGTGAGCAGCAACTTAAAATATTCTTCAGGATAAGAAATGAGGGAAGTGTTGCAGGCAAGAGATGCTATGACAGAAGTGGACCTGTCAGGCAGCTGTGCAGGGACCAGCTCAAGTGAAGATATTGGAAGAATTACTGAGGTGGAATGCAGTGGTATTCTCTCAAAATGACCTCGACTTGGACTTCACTTCCACAGTCAAGCATGAGATACCCCTGATTCATATTATTCCGGTGAGGCAACTCAATAGGAGAATATCTCTGGCACATACCAGGAAGTTTGCAAACACTTGCAGGGGATGATGGAGGCATAAGCACTCAGACCAAATCAAAGCTCATATGCTTCACTGATGGTGGGGGCAAGGAAGAAAGATGGTTCTATGTGAGTGCATATTGATTACAGACAGCTGAATGCTAAAACCCTTGAAATACATTTCCTCTGCCCCATATCAAGGAAGTCCTGGATGCCCTAGAAGGAGCCAGATATTACTCCACAGTAGACCTAACCTTAGAGTTCTACCTCTAACTGGCAGGTAGACATGGTGGAGCAGGATAAGCCCAAGACCGCATTCATTACCCCCTGTGGATCTGTTTGAATGTAATCAGATGCCTTTCAGTCCACAGAATGCCCTGATGCATGTCTTGGGGTATTTAAACTTCTCAGCAGTACTGATTTACCTTGAGGATGTAATAGTATTTTACCATACTTTTAAGGAGCATTTGCAGTGCCTGGAGATGTTTTTTGATAGACTCCATAAACACAGTCTCAAGCTGAAGCCCAGGAAGTGTCACTTGCTACAAGATGAGGTAGGATACTTGAGCACATAGTGTCTGCCCAAGGCATTGCAACAGATCCAAATAAGATACAGAAGGTGAGAGATTGGAAGATCCCTTCAAACAGGAAGGAAGCATTGCAGTTTCTTGGATTCACCAGCTTTTACAGAAGAAATATCAAAGGCTACTCCAAACTCGCAGCCTCATTGTTCAGATTAACTGCAGGTGAAGCCTGGACCAGAAAGAAAAATCAGTGTGCTTCTACTAAGATACCCAGTTTTGCTTGGACAGAGGAATGTGACAAGGCTTTCATAGCACTGAAGACAAATCTGACTACGTCACCAATATTGGGGTATGCTGATTAGAGTTTACCGTTCACACTCCAGACAGACACATCCACAGACGGGCTCGGAGCAGTATTGGCACAGGTTCAGTCAGGGAAGGAGACAGTCATAGCTTATGCCAGCAGAGGCTTAACTCCCTCAGAAAAAAATATACCCTGCCCATAAACTAGAGTTCTTGGCATTAAAATGGCTGGCTGCAGACAATTTTAGAGACTATCTACTAGGACATCAATTTACAGGGCTAACTGACAACAATCCACTGACCTATGTTACCATGATTGCCAAGCTAGTGACTAAATTTCTCCTGTAAAAGTTCCATAGGCGCCTAAGTTTCTCTGGAGATGTGCACTGCTGTCTCACTTTACACATTCAGATGCCTCTCATGTCTAAGTCCCAGTGTGATCCATACACCAGAGGAAAATAGATAAACATGTGAATACCTTCGTTGTGTGGCCCAATCTAGTAGGTGTTCTCAGAACAAGTCTACTGGATCAGGCTGCACTCAACTTCTGGTTGCTGCAGGAGGAAGTAGTCTTGTGTCACTGCTGGTGTTGCCCACCTTATAACTTTTAACCCATGGTTTGAGTACTCACGCAGGATCTGGGAGACCCAGGCTCAAATCCCTCCTGTACCTGATGGGAAGGATTTGAACTTCTTCCTAACCACTGAGATGTGAGATATTCTTCGTCTTTCCTGTTGCAGTTGTTCCATTGTGAATAATGTTCTGTCATAAAGAAGCTGTTGTACATTTGGTTTAAGTATTAATAGCCTTTATTCGGGTAACATGCATTTGTCTGCAATGGTTCTGCAGACCCCGTATTTCTGCAGTTGCCAAGCAAAACTAAACTAAACAGCACACATGTTTAACTATCTGCCCACCCCCTAGTGATTGGTTTACTATACACAATATAACATTTCCCCCCTTTTAAGTATTTACTACGTACCTTAGAAAACCAATAATAATTAATAATGCATTTCAAATGGCAAATGATAGTAAAACAAACAAACAGGCACTCAGTCACTATTACACTGTATAATCTTTCAATTATATTGGTGGACATTTCTTACTTATAGCACTCCTTAAATCAACCTCTGCAAAAGAAATTCCACCATCACTGCTTCATTTTCAGGAGCAACTTTCAAACCTGTCATTCTGTGACGTGGATACTTGAACACTCTGTTCAAGAGGTGTATCCATTGTTGCTGATCTCGTAGCAGGCTTCTGCCCTTCCATACTTCCAGATACTGGTGCTGAAACTAACTGGGTATGCTCCTGTGGCAAGTCCATTGTTGCTCTACTAACATCTCCAAAGTTTACCACAATCCTTTTTTTCATGTGATCCACATGTCAGCGCACAACCCTGCCATCCCTCAGAATTACTATGTAGGAGACTGGTCCTTTTATATCTTGAATGATAGCTGGCATCCATTTGGAACAAGGATAAAAGGTTTTAGTAAAGGCAGCTTCTTCAACAGCAAAACTACATTCTTGAGCATATTTATCATGTTACTGCTTTTTCCCCCATTGTTTTTGCTGTATTTTTCCAATTAAGTATGGATACATAAGGTCTAACTTGATCTTAATTTCTTTCCCATTAACATCTCTGCTGGGGACAGACCTGTGGTTGACTGCAGTGTTACCTGACAATTAAACAGGTAACGAGACACTTCTGTATCTATAGTACCTCCAGGTACTACTTTAATAACTTCTTTAAATGAGTGAATTGCCCATTCAACTAACACATTTGATGGTGGATGGTAAGGTGCTAATGTAACATGTTAAATGTTGTTTTGTGTCATAAATCTTTGGAATTCCATGCTACTAAAATAACTTCTGTTTTCTGATACAAGCCTTTCAGGTAAACCATGGACACTAAAACTCATCTTTAGTTTTTCTGCGGTGGCTTTACTTGTGGTTGTATTCATGAGATAGATGTCTCCCAATTTGGAATGTGCATCTACTAGTAGTAAAAACGTTTTTTTCCCAGAAATGGTCCAGCATAATCAAATATGTACTCTCCTCCAAGGCTTATCTAGATGTTCACAAGGATAGAGTGGAGCCACAGTAGACAAATAGGTCAAAATTGTACCTTACGTTCAATATCAGTATCCATCTTTGGCCACCACATGTAACTCTGAGCTAACCTTTCCTTTCTAGTAGTACCTGCATGCATCTGATGGAGTTCATCTATTATTACTTCATTACTTGGAATGCTGACCCTTGCTTCCCAAAATACATACCCATCTTGCATACTAAGTTCACTGCATCACTTATAATAATGAGCTCCTGATCAGAGTTGGCCTGGGGACATCACCTTAGCACAAATTCTCTAACTTTTGCATGTACTGAATCTTTACCAGTCTAAGATTTAACCTGTAATTCTGTCACTAGGGGTGTATCAAGATAGTCCGTTAATAACACTGTCTCTTCATATTTGTCTTTTTCATGTATCTCAGATAAATGTAATGGCTTAAAGTATCAGCATTTCCTGACTTCTTACCAGCTTTCCCAATATAAATGGAATATTTATATGTTCTCTGTCTCGACCCTGGGTGATGCCATCTGTGGCTTGGCTTTCATCTAATTAAACAATGAGATCAAGAGTTTGTGATCAGTGCAAATTGTAAATCTACCACCACAGCTATATTTGTGAAACTTCTGCACCCCAAAGATAACAGTTAATACTTCTCAATTTATCTATGAACAATTATATTCAGCAGAAGATGGAGTCCAAGATACAAATCCAGTTGGTTCCTCTGACCCATCCTCCATCTGGTGAGCTAAAACAGCTCCAATTCCATAAGGAAATGCATCACAAGTCAATATCAGTTCTTTGTCAGCTTGATAATGGACCAGGACTTCTGAAGACTGCAGAATTTTGAAACACTTACTCCTGAGGTGCTATCCAATACTATTTAACTCTATATTTAAGTAGCATATACAGAGGCATTAGAAGTGTTGACAAATTTGGCAAAAACTTACCGTAATAATTCAGCAAGCCTAAGTAAGCCTTCATCTCTAAAATATTCTTAGGTGCTGGGACATTCCTAGTTGCCTTTATCTTTCTCTGAGTGTAATCCACCTTTTATCCCAGATACATCACTTATTGTGCCAAAAAGGAACACATCCCTTTTTAGGTGCTGACATGCTTCCTTTAGCCTGCTTAACACTTCTGCTAAATTTTGTTCTGTCTGTGGTACCTGTGATGAGTATATCATCCAGATAAATTGCCACATGTGGAATTCCTTGAAGCAATCCCTCCATGGTTCTTTAGAAAATAGCAGGGGCTGAGGACACACCAAAAGGTAACCGATTATATTTAAACAGTCCTTTGTGAGTATTTACAATGACATATGGCTTGGAATCTTCTTCCAGAATGATCTGTTGGTAGACATGGCTCATGCTAAACTTTATGAACAACCGCTGTCCTGATAAAACTGCAAACAGATCCTCAGTTTTTGGAATTGGGTACTGTTCTAATTGTGAGACCCTATTTACAATCAACATATATCAACTTATAACTTATATGTGTATTGAGCCATCCGTCTTCAACACTGGTGCTATTAGTGTAGCTCATTCAGAAACTTTGCAGGTTCAATAAAACCAGTTGCCTGTAATCTTTTTAAATCAGCTTCAACTTTTGTTTCATGGCAAAGGATAGAGATCTGGGTTTGAAACAATGAGGCATGACATTTGGGTTTACACAGAGTATAGCAGAAGTGACTCTTAATGTGCCCAGTTAATATTTAAATAATTCCTTCTGTGAATGTAAAATAGTTTCCAGCCCCATATCATCTTCTTTTCCTTTCCAGCCCAGTGAAATGCCCAACCACCCTCTATAGAGCAAGTTAGGTGTGATGCCTGTGACCACTGGCAACAGTAGGAGTCTGATGTGGCTCTGGTACCAAACCTTTACATTGGTGGTTCCCAGTATCTTTACTGCTTCTCAAGTGTGTATTTTTGATTTTATCCTACATTTCTGCAATACAAGTGGCTTGCTACTTTTCCACAAGGTCTCATATACTTCTTGGCTCATCATAATTATGTTACATCCTGTGTCAACCTCAGATCATACTCTTTTTTTCCCATTTAAAGACAACCCAATATGAATGGGAACTACTTTAGGAATAGTTCTTTCAGTTATACTATACATAGTATAAGCTACTTCCTCATCTTCTTTTTCCACTACTGTCCTCTTCAAGTACATGAAAAGTACCATAGCTATGAGGCTGCTTTCTATTGTAGTTTTGTGTGTCTGCTTTCTTTGTTTTGTTTTGACACACTCATCAAATGTGCCCTGTCAACTCACAAATGTGACATTTCCCATTTTAAAATCTGCAGCCCATAGGGGGAAGGTGGTGCAAGCTGATTGGATCAGCTGCTAGCCGATTGGTTGCCTTGACATTTTGTGCACTGTACCTTGTTTCTGGTGTGCTATTTCCATCTCCCCAGGCTCATGTGTTAGTAAATCTTGTATGTTTTTATTTGGCAATTCCATAGTCTGGGCCAATTTCAGAGCTGTTTCAAATGTTAACTGTGGTTCAGATAGTAATCTCCTTTGTATTTTGTCATCATTAATGCCACAAACTAATCTGTGTCTCAGTGTTAGTGTCAAGGTCACACTATAATTACAGTCCTGAAAGAACTTCTTCAGTTCTGTCACAAATTCCCCTACTGTCTCCCGTGCTGTCCTTGACAGAAAGTTAAATTTAAATCACTCTACTATTTCACTGGGTGTTTGTTTGAAATGATTTTTATATGATTTAATAGCTCATTAAAAGTTTTATCTCCAGGCTTTTCAAGGCTTAACAAGTTTTTCATTAAACTGTAAGTCTTGGCTCCTACACTGCTAAGTATGGTAGCATTCTTTTTACCTTCATCTGTAATATCGTTAGCAGTTAAGAAATAAAAGATAATATTTCACAGTATTTGTCTCATGTTTGTAGTTGAAGATTAAATGGTGAAATAGTCCCAAAAGATTGCAGCCATTTCTTTCTCTCTCTTTTTCGTTCTTGTAATTTCAGCTCCACCTGATTCCCATATGTTGTATCATAAATCACACATACAACAGCTTCTTTAGATATAGGAAGGACAGAGTAGGTTGCGCTGATGGGAGAATGGCACTATATGTAAAAGAAAGCATAGAGTCAAATGTAGCTATAATAGGCAGAAACTTGGTGGAACAATGATAGTTAACAGGACACGAGAATACCAAAGTATAAAATATATAGGGAGGACAGAGTAGTTTGCACTGGTGGGGAACTGGCCCGCTCTGTAAAGGAAAGCATAGCATCAGATATAATAAAAAAATTAAATGACTCAATCTGTACCATAGAATCTCTAGGGATAGAAAGTCCATGCTTGAATAATAAGAGTATAGCAGGAGGAATATTCTACGGACAACCTGACCAGGATGGTGATGGTGACTGTGAAATGCTCAGGGAGGCTACAAAAATAAAAAACTCAATAATATTGGGGGATTTCAAGTATTCCCCATATTGACCATATTACCTTAATTTGGGATGCAGAGATAAAATTTCTAGACACCACTAACGACAGCTTCTTGGAGCGGCTAGTCCTGAAATCCACAAGAGGAGAAGCAATTCTTGACCTAATTCTAATCAGAGTACCTCTAGTCCAAACCCCTTGGTAATAGTGACTATAATGTAATTAAATTTAATATCCTTGAAGAGGGGAAAATACCAAAGAAACACACCACTGTAGTATTTAACTTCAAAAAGGGGAACTACACAAAAATGAGAAAGCTAGTTAATTAGAAATTAAAAGAGTGAGATGCCTGCAAGCTGCATGGAAACTATTTTAGAACACCATAATAGAGGCTCAAATTAAATATATCTCCACTTCCTGCCCCCCATCCCCATGCCCCCCCCAAAACCTAAAAAACAGCAAGAGGGTGAAAAAAGCCACCATGGCTAAACAACAGATTAAAATTACATGCAACAAGGCATCCTTTAGAAATTGGAAGCCAAATCCTACAGAGAAAAATATAAAGGAGCATAAATTAGGGCAAGTCAAGTATAAAAATATAATTAGGAAGTCCATAAAAGAATTTGAACAGCGACTAGCAAAAGACACATAAACTAATCAACAACAACAAAATGTGGGTACACCAGAAGCACGAAGCCTGCCAAGCAGCCACTGGGGCCACAGGACAACTGAAGTGCAAAAGGAGCATTCAAAGAGGCTATTGCCTAGAAGCTAAATTAATTCTTTATATCAGTGTTCACTGCAGAGGATGTGAGGGAGATGCCCACACCTGGGCCATTCTTTTTAGGTGACAAATCTGAGTAACTGTGCCAGATTGAGGTATTAACAGAGAAGATTTTAGAATAAATTGATAAATTAAACAGTAATAAGTAACCAGGACCATGTGGTATTCACCCAAGAGTTCTGAAGGAGCTTAACACCAGTACCAAGCAAATTGGTTGAAACTGTAGTAAAGAATAGAATTATCAAACCCATATATTGGGGAAGAGTCAACATGGCTTTTATAAATGGAAATCATGTCTCAACAATCTATTAGAATTATTTGAGGGAGTCAACAAGTATGTGGACAAGGATGATCTAGTTGATATAGTGTACTTGGACTTTCAGAAAGCCTTTGATAAGACCCCTCACCAAAGGCTTTACACAAAGTTAGCAGTTATGGGTTAAGAGGGAAGATATATAGTTTTGTGCAAGTTTTGTGGATCTCATTGTAGTTGCAATGATTTTCTATCTAGGCAACTGAAAATTATGCATTGCAACATCTAAATTCCCTTGTGGATCTGGGCCATCCTCCCTTAGTTCAAAGTTTGACATTGTTTAGAATGGTAAGAACAGAGTAAAAACAAAAACGAGGAGTACTAGTGGCATCTCAGAGACTAACAAATTTATTTGGGTATAAGCTTTCATGGCCTAAACCCCACTTCATCAGATGCATGGAGTGGAAAATACAGTAGGAAGAGATATATAACAGTACATGAGAAGATGGGAGTTGCCTTACCAAGTAGGGGGTCCAGACAATTCAATTAAAGTGGGTGTCAACAGGACGTGCGTTCATTAGGCCAAATTCAGAGATGCTGTAAATCAATGGAATTGTACCTGCCTACAACAGGTCTGAATTTAGCCTATTATATACTTAAAACCTACATTGTAGCCTAATCCTTAAAAATATTGTTTTAGAAGATGACACTTTGAATTACAGGAAAGAAATGAATACCTGAAGTAACTATTATCTACATATTCCCCATTCTTAACTCAAAATACCTATAAGTTTCAGCCTACAATAAGCTTCTAAGACTGAGTTAGAAATGTCTGCAAAGAGGCATTCAGGATGCCAAGCATGTGAGGAGCGCAAACAAGGTTCCCTGAAGTAGGACGAAGGGATGGGGTAATTAGGCACATGAGCCAGTCTGTTGAAAAGTTAGGAGGTGATCAGGGACTCTTTACAATGAAATTCAAGCTTACCTGTGTTCCACAGAAATTCAGGGGTTTGCATATTTATGACAGTAAATCCTGCACAGCAGAAATGCTGAAGCACAAACTGAGATTACCCCCAGATAACTTTATTTATGCTAATGTAACCAAATCCTTACAGCTTCTGTATTATAATATATCTTACCCCTCACTTTGAGGGTTGATGGCATGCTACATTTCCCAAATTGGACCTCTCCACATCAAGGAGGAGATCCAGTAGACCCTGCAAAATATTGCAGTTTCCCGACTTTGCAACTGTCATGAAGCTCCGTCATTTAAATAACCCTGAACACTGGTGTTTTTGATAAATAGAATCTTTGTTCTGTTTTGTATGTGGCTTGTGCCCTTCCTCTTTCAGTCTCATGAGCAGCAGCTCAAAGAAAAGAGGTTATTGAAGTCCTTTAATAACAACAACCGGAATTGCAGCACTTTTATATTCCCAAAATAGCGAAGCTTACATGAAAACATTAGCAGTGTGAAATTACAGAATACTGGAAACAGCCAGTATGACAAAGATTCAATCAAGGTAAACAAAAGTGCTTTGGACAGCTGTGCACGTACAAAACATTATGTTAGATTGCAGACCACTCTGGAAATTAACAGCAGAGATAATCCAAAATATTATGGCTGATGTCTGTTCTTTTGGTACCCAAAGAGTGAAAAACATATGTGAAAAAGTCATTTTAAAACAAAAACATGGATTATCATTTTTTTATCTTGTCTTTATTGTAATAGAAGTTGTTCCTTGGTGGAACACCCTGTGCGATACAATATTCTGCCAACTCCCACCCCAACAACGAAAGGCAAAAAAAAATCCCACCTCTCTTTAAGTATAAATAAACCAGACCCTTCAAAGTTTCAAAAGCAGTCTGCTTCACACTTACCAGTCCCTTTCTATTCTTGAAGTTCTTTAGGCAAGTGGGCCACTTCTATTTCAAAACAGTTCAGCTGAACACATCACATCAGCACCATGAAAATGATGTAGTAGCTACATGGTGATACCATTAAAATAAATGTATGTGTCAGCCACACTATCAGAGGCTTAATAGTTTAATAGTGCCTCTGAATCTAAAATGACAGCATTTGAAGAAGAACAGGAGTACTTGTGGCACCTTAGAGACTGACAATGTATTTGAGCATAAGCTTTCATGAGCTACAGCTCACTTCATTGGATGCATGCAGTGGAAAATACAGGGGGGAGATTTTATATACATGAGAACATGAAACAATGGGTGTTACCATACACACTGTAACAAGAGTGATCAGGTAAGGTGACCTATTACCAGCAGGAGAGAAAAAAAAACCTTCTGTAGTGATAATCAAAGTGGGCATTTCCAGCAGTTGACAAGAATGTGTGAGGAATAGTAGGGGGAAAAATAGTTTTACTTTGTGTAATGATCCATCCACTCCAAGTCTTTATTCAAATCTAAGTTAATGGTGTCCAGTTTGCAAATTAATTATAATTCAGCAGTCTCTGACTGGAGTCTATTTCTGAAGATTTTTTGTTGAAGAATTGCCACTTTTAGATCTGTAATCAAGAGATCATAGAGATTGAAGTATTCTCCTACTGGTTTTTGAATGTTATAATTCTTGATGTCCAATTTGTGTCCATTTATTCTTTTACGTAGAGACTGTCCAGTTTGGCCAAAGTACATGGCAGAGGGGCATTGCTGACACATGATGGCACATATCACATTAGTAGATGTGCAGGTGAACGAGCCTCTGATAGTGTGGCTGATGTGATTAGGCCCTATGATGGTGTCCCCTGAATAGATATGTGGACACAGTTGGCAACGGGCTTTGTTGCAAAGATAGGTTCCTGGGTTAGTGTTTTTGTTGTGTGGTGTGTGGTTGCTGGTGAGTATTTGCTTCAGGTTGGGGGGCTGTCTATAAGCAAGGCCTGGCTTGTCTCCCAAGATCTGTGAGAGTGAGGGATTGTCCTTCAGGATAGGTTGTAGATCCTTGATGATGCGTTGGAGAGGTTTTAGTTGGGGGCTGAAGGTGACAGCTAGTGGTGTTCTGTTATTTTCTTTGTTGGGCCTGTCCTGTATGTAGGTAACTTCTGGGTACTCTTCTGGTTCTGTCAATCTGATTCTTCACTTCAGCAGGTGGGTATTGTAGTTGTAAGAATGCTTGATAGAGATCTTGTAGGTGTTTGTCTCTGTCTGAGGGGTTGGAGCAAATGCAGTTGTATCGTAGAGCTTGGCTGTAGACAATAGATCATGTGGTGTGGTCTGGATGAATGCTGGAAGCATGTAGGTAAGTATAGCAATCAGTAGGTTTCTGGTATAGAGTGGTGTTTATCAGGGATACTGTTCCTGATGGCTTGTAGTCCATCTTTGTGTGGAATGTTGGTGTAGAGGGCTTCTACATCCATAGTGGCCAGGATGGTGTTTTCAGGAAAATCACTGATGGATTGTAGTTTTCTCAGGAAGTCAGTGATGTCTCAAAGATAGCTAGGAGTGCTGGTAGCGTAGGGCCTGAGGAGGGAGTCTACATAGCCAGACAATCCTGCTGTCAGGGTGCCACTGCCTGAGATGATGGGGCATCCAGGATTTCCAGGTTTATGGATCTTGGGTAGCAGATAGAATACCCCTGATCAGGGTTCTAGGGGTGTGTCTGTGCAGATTTGTTCTTGTGCTTTTTTCAGGGAGTTTCTTGAGCAGATGGTGTAGTTTCTTTTGGTAACTCTCAGTGGGATCAGAGGGTAATGGCTTGTAGAATGTGGTGCTGCAGAGCTTCCCAGCAGCCTCTTGTTCATATTCCGACCTATTCATGATGATGACAGCACCTTCTTTGTCAGCCTTTTTGATTATGATATCAGAATTGTTTCTAAGGCTGTGGATGGCATTGTGTTCTGCACAGCTGAGGTTATGGGACAAGTGATGCTGCTTTTCCACAACTTCAGCCCATGCACGTCTGCAGAAGCACTCTAGGTAGAAGTCCAGTCTGTTGTTTCAACCTTCAGGAGGACTCCACCCAGAATCCTTCTTTTTGTAGCGTTGGTAGGAAGGTCTCTGTGGGTTAGTATGCTGTTCAGAGGTGTGTTGGAAATATTCCTTGAGTCAGAGATGTCGAAAATAGGATTCTAGGTCACCGCAGAACTGTATCATGTTTGTGGGGGTGGAGGGGCAGAAGGAGAGGCCCCGAGATAGCCCAGCAAAAGAATCTGTCCTAAGAGTAGAGCTGGATAGATATTATAACAATATTGCTGGGTGGGAACAAAAGAAAGGATCCAGAATTAACAATACCACATTTAAAGGGAACAGGTCCTGTCACAGAGGGTTGAAGAAAGGATTGCATTTTGAACTTCCTTCAATAATTGTAACAGATTGACTGTTAATGTACCAGGTCACATCTTAACCTTAGGTGTGCAAAATGCATTGCGACATCTCCAAACAGACTCAGAAACAAAACTTTCCTTTCCTTCCCCTCCCCCTTTGTTCTCACTATGCATTAGCTGGACATAGGGTGACCCAGATGTCCCGATTTTATAGGGACAGTCCTGATATTTGGGGCTTTGTCTTATATAGGTACCTATTACCCCTCCCGATTTTTCATACTAGCTATCTGATCACCCTAGCTAGACATCTGTCAGTGTCACACTGGAGGATTTAGAATCTGGTACAGAGAGTTGATTTGAACAAATGCTTTTTTTGATCTGAAAGAAAATCAGATCAGTTAGAGCTTTATATATAAGTTCTATTATTTTGAATACATAAACACACATATAGGACTAGCATTCCAATTTTTAGATGTTGAAGAATCAGGTCACCATCACCAGGAAACAAAAGTAAAACTAAAAAGGAAGAAAGGAAATTAAAATGTAGTGGATGAGACAAAACAGATAACTCAGCACTGGCCTACTCACACAAAGGAATAACTGTTTTAATCAGTCATGAATGAATTTCATATGGCTCAAGAGCTACCTAGAAAGACTTGAAGGCATCCTGCATGATCCAGACAAATCCACTGTGCTCATTACCTGCTCCAGTCCCCTTCCTCAGTTATCGAAGTCAAATTATGGGTGCCTTCTGCATAAAGCACTGAAGAAGAGATGGAAGGGGCCATTCCACTGTAGTCATTGTCAGGTCTCAGCCTCTCAAGATTTAGGAACCTAACTTTACACAAACAGTTTGAAAATTTGGGCCTGTGATTTGACAAGAGTCAAACAGGGAGTCAAAATCTGAATTGTCATTTACACTAGGGGGCTGCATATCCTTGTGGCCAGAAATCATTCTGGCTGCCTTGCACAGCAACTGGCCAAGCTGCTCCTCTCCCTCCTCTTTCAAATCCCATGCATTCTTTCCAAGGAGCCTTCTTACACTAGAACCATTATCCTTTGCACCTGTGTTGTTTTTGAATGAGTCAAATTGTAAGTTCTTTGGGGTAGGGGCATCTTTAATTCTGAATTTTGTACAATTCATGTTTATGGTACTCTATAAGTAAGAATGAAATCAGACTCAGGCCTATCTTTCTCAGCAGAATGCCTTCAATGATTCTTGTTATTGGACTACATACTGATCATGAGCAAAGCTTCCAATGCCAGGAAGGCATGTTGGCTATCTAGAGGGACTACAAATAGCATTGGTTTGATTTACCTCTACTTGAGGTACCTAAGGTCCCCAGCTAGCACCAACTTGCTTAAGATGGTGGATTTAAAACCATCATGAGATGGAAAATCAAGACTAGATGACTTTCTACAATATATGCTTTAGTCAAACAAGTTATTAGGCTCAATACAGGGGTGACAGAGTAAAATTTCATGTCTGACGTGTACAGGTCAGACTAGATGAGGTCCCTTCTGATCCTAAAATCTTTGAATATGTGTGCTACAGGTCAGCTTCTTCCATCAGTGCCCCTATAACTTTGTTAACCCTTTGCTCCTCTTAGCCAAGGCAGGTTGTACTCTATTAGTGGAACTTGGTTTTTTTTTTTTTTTACTTTTCTAACCCCAGATATGAATCAGAAATCCAAATCTTTAGGGTTTCGCCACCCCCTCCCACCACATCCCAGCAGAGTAGGTGGGTGAGGTTCTGTGGCCTTCAACGTGCAGGAGGTCTGACTAGATGGTTACGATGGTCCCTTCTGACCTTAAAGTCTGTGAATCTATGAGATACCATTTGTTAGTTCTTAAAAAATAATTAGGGAATCACATTAAGAATTCAGGCCTATGGTATCTTTCATTGCTTAATGACAAAGGACTGATAAATGTTAACTGAACACACCATGTCTTCCCATTGTTCTGTCATACTACAGGTCTCAGAGATGAGTAATTCAAAAAACCCTTTTGGTCATGTTTTATATTAGAGGTACTGTCATAAATATAAAGGGAAGGGTACCCACCCTTATGTATACAGTGCTATAAAATCCCTCCTGGACAGAGGCAAAACCCTTTCACCTGTAAAGGGTTAAGAAGCTAAGATAACCTTGCTGGCACCTAACCAAAATGATCAATGAGGAGACAAGATACTTTCAAAGCTGGAGGGGGGGGTGGAACAAAGGGTCTGCCTGTCTGTGTGATGCTTTTGCCGGGAACAGATCAGGAATGCAGGTCAGAACTCCTGCAAAAAGTTAGTAAGCAATCTAGCTAGAAATGCATTAGATTCTGTTTTGTTTAAATCGTTGATAAAATAAGTTGTGCTGAATGGAATGTATATTCCTGTTTTTGTGTCTTTTTGTAACTTAAGGTTTTGCCTAGAGGGATTCTCTATGTTTTGAATCTGATTACCCTGTAAGGTATTTACCATCCTGATTTTACAGAGGTGATTCTTTTACTTTTTCTTCAATTAAAATTCTTCTTTTAAGAACCTGATTGCTTTTTCCTTGTTCTTAAGATCCAAGGATTTGGGTCTGTGTTCATCTATGCAAATTGGTGAGGATTTTTATCAAGCCTTCCCCAGGAAAGGGGGTGTAGGGCTTGGGGGGATATTTTGCGGGGGAAAAAGTCTCCAAGTGGGCTCTTTCCCTGTTCTTTGTTTAACACGCTTGGTGGTGGCAGCATAGGGTTCAAGGACAAGGCAAAGTTTGTACCTTGAGGAAGTTTTTTACCTAAGCTGGTAAGAATAAGCTTAGAGGGTCTTTCAACTCTGTACCCTAGAGTTCAGAGTGGGGAAAAAAGAAAAGGAGTACCGGTGGCACCTTAGAGACTAACAAAGAGTGGGGAAGGAACCTTGACAGGTACATTTATACATTTTACATAAATATGTAAAATAAATATGTGTACATATAACATATATTGTGCTTTATCTTTATAAAAGGTTATAAGCATATTATGGACCTTTTACAATGGACGTCTCAAAGATGGTTATAAGCAATCAACCGTTTATTAAAACATTAATCATTTACTAACTCTTTATAAAACTATTTATAAAATGCACCCATAATATAAACTGTGATTCATTTTCTCACTGCTTTGCTCAAGACATGCTGTAATCTAGACAGATCAAACAGAAAGAATAACAGGGGCATATGATCTACCTTAAACTGAAAAATTGTGTGTGCGCAGATTATTTCGAAGCAGCAATTTAGCTGCATCTCTTCAAAGACATTCAGCTATTTACCAAATCCTGTATTATAATATTTAAACAAAGTCACCTGTAGACATACATTAGTGATTCAGAGTACCTTTATACAGACAAACTTTGATATGACTACAAAAGAGTGCCTCTTTCATTCTCTCTGTATTATAGTTTGCGTTCTTTTTATTGGTAATTAGAAACTTTATGAGCACTCCATTGCAGGATTGTAAAGATGTGTTAAAATCCATTAGTCCAGATTGAATACATGCACAGACCACGTCTTTGGAATAATATGAAACCCACCCACTTGTTTTCTTTTTTGTTTTACTCTTATCTAAAGGGAAATCAATCATTCTATTGGAAAGATAACATAAATTAACATAGGTTTCAGAGTAGCAGCCGTGTTAGTCTGTATTCGCAAAAAGAAAAGGAGGACTTGTGGCACCTTAGAGACTAACAAATTTATTTGAGCATAAGCTTTCTTGAGCTACAGCTCACTTCATCAAATGCATCCAGTGAAGTGAGCTGTAGCTCAAGAAAGCTTATGCTCAAATAAATTTGTTAGTCTCTAAGGTGCCACAAGTCCTCCTTTTCTTTTTATAAATTAACATAGTAATTGTGATTAAAATGTTGTATAAATGAAAATTGTTCTGGTTTTAAACCAAAAATCATACAAGCTCTTTCTTTGTATAACCCCTTTCATCTCATAGGAAGCCCTAGTACTTTCTATATTTAGAAACCCTAGAAAAGAGGGCACAGCCTTAGTAAACCAGATGTAGCTCATAAAAATATGCAAGGATGTTCTGTTCAGTGAGGTGGAATCATCAGCCCCAATATGAAACAAGCAGCAGGCAGGTAGGGCAGGGCACATGGAGTTTCTGTAGTGGTAAGGTTTCTAATTTCACAAAAACAAACACCCTTGCCCCGAGGCCCTACCCCTGCCCCTTCTCCAAGACCCTGCCCCTGCTCACTCCATGCCCCCTCCCTCCATTGCTCGTTCTCCCTCACACTCACTCACTTTTACTGGGCTGGGGCAGGGGGTTGGGGTGTAGGAGGGGGTGAGGGATACAGCTAGGGGTGCAGGATCTGGGGTGGGGCCAGGGATGAGGAATTTGCAGTTCAGGGGGGGCTCTGGGCAGGAGCAGAGGTGTTTGGAGTGCAAGATGGGGCTCAGGGCTGGGGTGTGGGAGGGGTTGTGGGGTGCGGGCTCCGTGAGGGAGTTTTGGTGCAGCAGGGGGCTCAGGGCTGGGGCGGGGTGTTGGGGTGTTGGAGGGGGTACAGGCTTAGGGCTGGAGCAGGTAGTATGGGGTGCAGGCTCCAGGAGGAAGTTTGAGTGTGGAGGGGGCTCAAGGATTGGGCAGGGTATTGGGACATGGGAGAGGGTTGAGGCTGCAGGCTCTGGGAGGGAGTTAGGATGAAGGAGCTTTTTGGGCTGGGGCAGGTGTTTGGGGCTCAGGGAGGGGTTTGGGATGCGGGCTCTGGCCAGATGGCATTTACCTCAGGCAGCTTCCTAGAAACAGCCAGTATGTCCCTGCGCCCCCTAAGTGGAGATGTGGCCAGACAGCTCCACGCACTGTCCTCATCCACATGCGCCGCCTCTGAAGCTCCCATTGGTTGCAGTTCCTGGTCAATAGGAGCTGCAAAGCTGGCAGTCAGGGCAGGGGCAGTGTGTGGAGTCTCCCTGGCCGCCCATGCGCCTAGAGGCTGCAGGGATATGTTGGCCATTTCCGGGAGCCAGGCGGAGCCAGGGCAGGCAGGGAGCCTGATTTAGCTCTGCTGCTGTGCCACTGACAGGACTTTTAATAGTCCAGTCAGGAGTGCTGACCAGAGCAGTCAGGGTCCCTTTTCGACCATGAGTTCTGATAAAAAAAAGGCCAACCTATGTAGAGGCTAAGGTACATGGCTCACCTCCATGCAATATTTTGGCCTACTGGTTCCATGCTCAGTAAACACATAGCTATGTTCCACAGCACTATATGACAAGCTCTTTGCTACCCAATCCTCCTCTACAGGGGAATTACAGGATTTTCACTCCTTGGGACCTCACATAGATGGAAACCCTGTTCAAATTTTTCATTCAATGTATCCTGTTGTCATTAATTTGTAACCTATTAGGACTTTCTGGTATTGCACATGTTAAAGCAAATGAACAAAAGAAATGCTGCACCTTAATGCTGAACTTTAAGTGATGTGGAAATAGTTCAGAGTAAAAATCTGATCCAGATATTTTACCTTGATATACAGATATCAGACTTGTTGGTTGACAAGTAATAAATGTTATTGTTCTAGTTTCCTAAACTCAGGAAAAATCAGTTTTTAATTATTTTAAGCCAAACAACAACATTATCTAGCAAATGTTGTTCCAGCTGCTTAAGAAGATCCCTTTACATTCTCAAGTCTGGGTCTAGGATCTTAAACCTCCAAATCCTAGATACCTAATAGTCTCTGGGCCTCCATCTGAATACCTTTCCTGAAGAACCTAAAGTTTTCCTTGGAAATATCCTATGTCCTATTTTCAACCTTGCTTATCTTGTGAGATTTGATGATGTCACATCCTGAGGTAGCACAAAGTTTAAGTTTGAGAAATTTAATGTCCATTTACTACCATTATTTTGATTGCATTGAACAGAGCTAAAATTATCAGATAAAGTAAGGAGAAACACATATTGGCTCAAAGTTTTTGGTGTAGTTGTATATTGAGTACTATTATCATATGAATCTATCTCCAGATAAATACAGATTTGTATCACTGTATCTGTGTAGAACAACGCACCCACACAGAACATATTACTAAAACAGTAATTTTTAATGGTAAAAAACAGTAGTTCCTAATAATAGGAATATACAGCCCCAGAAAAGGTCATCATAATAAAGACACTGTTTTATTATACTCTGAGTGGTAGGAAAATTCCCTTACACTTTAACAACAACCAAAGAGATAATTAGAATTTATATCAGATACTCTGTATATCAGAACTTTAAAGATACATAAAATTAAGGAACAAAAGACAATTACAAAATCTTAAATGTCAACTGTTTAGTTTTCCACAGAGCTCAGAATTATATATATAACAAAGCTGAATTTGTATTGACCTATTATTTTGGAAACCTTCTGTAATCTGCAATGCCATATTTGCTTTTCATGATATGTTATGTTGCTATTAAAATGAAAATTAGCAGCTCAAAGGGCAAACTAATCTATCATGGCAATTTGGTATACGATATTTGCAGCCAGATGAGATAGCAGCACAGACCAACAGTACTATAAATATGTTATTATGATGGTCAAATATAATTGATGTAAAACCCAAGTAAGTAAAGGAACCATGCCCTTTTTATATACTAAAGATGTTTTCATAAGTAGATGCCTTTTATTTGTGGAAGACTCATTAATATGTAGCTTTAGTTTCTCTCCCAAGGCCTCTGTGTCCCTGAAAGAGCTCTGCTGGCCTCCACACCTTTTCGTCCTACATTAATTTGTTGCCTTTCCCTTTAATGTTCCATGTCACGATCCCCGTCCTGCTATCACGGAAAGAGTGGGCAGTTCACCCTTTGAAGACAGGGCTTCCCTTATAGCCATACCACTACTGCCACCAGCTTGCCCACATTACAATCTGTCAGACTTGGAAAGTGTGTGTGCGATATGCCACTTATGTTCTACCAATCCTGTCATCTTTATCTCAGCAATGCTGAACCTGTAATTTACCATGCAGTACCTTGCTGGCTTCAGAATTGTTCTAATTTATATACAGATTGTGCCTGGCTCTTGTGCAGGTGAATATGTGCCTGCATGTGAATGAATAATGAGCTTGCAGCAGAGGGAAAGAATAGTATCATGGGCCTTGTCCTGCTTCTGAACATCTGTACAGTGTCCAGGCACAGCTGTAGTCATGAATTCTCCTCAAACATCCGCTGAAGCACAAGCCACCCAGAAAGGAGAAGCTGAGGTCATGGGCTCTATCTCCCTGCCAACCAGCTGAGTGCCCCTGCCTACTAGGAGCAATGCCTCTCAGCCCAATTCCTCAATTGATGACTCCCCCAACATAATCATACACACAACTTGCTCTTTACTTGTAGATTTGGGTAGCAAGTGCTTCAAACAATGGAAACAACACTCCATATCTCCCACTGGGTATTGACCATTTGCTACATGTTTAACAAATCAAACATATATTTACCCAATTTACAGGAGCATGAACAACATACTTGCTAAAATAGATAAACCAAAATGCATGTACTTAGCAACACAGACCTGATCCTATGTGATAGTAATGCCCAGGCTGGTGGCTGAGCACTTCAGTGCCGGTTGACATCAGCACCTTACAGGATTGGGCCCCAAAATAGTAGGAAGCATAAAGATTCAAGAAAAGAATGAAGATTTATAATTCAGAGTTCCCAGCTGGCCAGAGATTCTTGCTGGTTATTCAGCATAGGAATTATTAACAAGAAGAAATTCTGTAAGGCTACCCATCTACAAATCTTACACTTAAATATGTATAATTCAACTTTTGTGTATAAAAACTTTTTTAGCCTCCAGGCCATGTTACATATCTGGGGGCTGCTATTCTTGACTGGCTCCTTTTGATAATTCTATAATATACAGAACTTAAAGTGTTCTTAGGTTCTTGTCACATGATACAAGCCACCTTTCTTTGTGAGAGCTTTGAAGAAAGAATAAGTTTGAATTTCCCACAAATTAACTTGCTCTATATCATTCCAAGCAGAACTTGAACTGAAAGCCTAATTGGGAGGTTCAATGATGGGCATCATCTAAAATAAAAGAATCAAATTCTGCCCTAGATTATACTTTCATACAGCTATGCTGAAGCCGGTGAATTGAACACGAATGCAAGTGAGTGCAGAATGTAGCCTGAAGTGTGATTATAGTTGTGTGTCAGATGGATTTACCTTTTCTTCACTGATATCTATATCCAATGTGTAGTGCTGCTAGGTGACAAGGATTTAATGAAATGGTTTTGGCTTTTTTCTAAAACAGTTGAATAGATTCACTTATTGGTGCTATCCGATAGTTAAAGATCAAATTTTGGCAGAAGGGTGTTGTTTGTTTTTTTGATCCTCCTTAATAATCTGAAATGATTAAACAATGAAATCAACTAGTTTTGCTTCCATTTGAAAAAGCAGATAAACTGTGCGACTCATAAAACATTACTTCTTTAAACTGTTGCTCCCAAAGATAAATATGTAAATCACTTTTCAATTGTGTTGAAACTATATTTTGCAACATCCACAAATTAATGCTCACTTACTTCTCTAGGTCCATCACTTGCTATCATAGTTCTACATACTAATTGCTGTGTGCGGAGTATATATTGCTTTAAGAATTTTGGTGAGTCTTAGTGTTGCCAGGTGTCTAGTTTTTTTACCGGAATGTCCAGTTGAAAAAGGAACCTTGCCGCATCCGGTCAGCACAGGTGATCTGACACTAAAAGTCCGGTTGCTCGCAGTAACCAGCCTCCGCCACTGGGAGATGGGAAAAGCAGTAGCTGTGACTGCAGCCACATGGAGGAGGTGCTCTCTGCTCTGACTAAGAACAATGGCTGGCTTCCAAACCACACTCAAGAGCTAGGTGCCACCACCTGAGGGAGGGAAATCCCATCCACCCCAGCCCCTTCTGCCCCGCCGTGCCCTAGTTGCCTTGGCCCTGGTCCCTCGCTACAGGGACCAACTCATCTGGAACCAACCCCCACCCCACTGTGCCCTGATTGGGCAGGCAGACAGGCTCTGCATTAGCTTCTCCCAGCCTGGCTCTGTAGGCAGCAGGTGAGTCCCAGGAGAGGAGAAAGTCAGTGCGGGGGGTGGAGGTGGAGCGAGGGAGGGAGGAGGGAGAGGAGTGAGTGGGGGTGGGGCCTCAGGGAAGAGGCAGGGCACAGCGGGGCAAAGGTGTTTGGTTTTCAGCAATTAGAAAATTGGCAGCCCTACATCGGGCCCAGATCCTCAAAGGTATTTAGGCTCCTAACGTCTACTTAAATCAATGGAAGTTAGGAGCCTAAATACCCTTGAGGATGGGGGACTAGGTGGTTACTCTAATTTTAGGCTCTGCACATTCCATGTGGCCAGGCAGCAGGTGCTGAGGTGGAAGCTGGAAGTAAGAACCCAGTCATCATGCAGCTAACTCAGTTCATTTTTGTTATTACTTCATTTTCTCTGTAATTATTTTTAAAGGTCTGATTGGCTGATTGGACTACAGGAGCCATGATAGTGGGAACGTTGAGGGGGCTATGTGTGTGTTTAAATTTAATTTGCAGTAAAAAGATAACAAAAATGAATTTGTGCCCTGCTGTTCGACTCAGGAGCCAAAATTATTCATTATTAACATCATACATTACGAAATTCACCTTTTTTAGATTGGCAAATTATCATGGATCATTCTTATTTAGTTCCATTACATTTGTTATTCAGGAGTATTTGTCGCATACTTTTGACAATCAATTTTCAGCCATTGGGTAATTCATTAGCTGTATTCCCCATATGCTATTTGCATTGTTTGGTTGCATAGTTGTGCTGCGTGGTAATATTTCTTGTTGAGCGATTGGGTGACATTTGGTAAATAGATAATCAGTGCACTTCTGGTCTGAATTTTCAGTGACTACGCAGACGTACTAAAAATGGGTCATTCATTTGGGGTTCATGAACATTTTCATCAACAACTGCTGGTTGTTTGAATACTCACAACAAGTTATATGACGCAACAATCCACAGCTAACTTGGTGATCTTATTCATAGGAATATTCCTAAATCTGGTTTGGGACTTCTTTTATTTTACTGTTGAGCCAGTTCTACTCAGGAGTATGTAAATGCTTGAACTTGGTTTAACATTTTAAATAAATTAATTTATTTTAAAAAGGCTTTGAGTTCTTAAAAATCAAATTACTATTTGCAGCAGACCCTCCTTCCTCTATTGCATCTGAACCTGACACTGCTATAAGTCTCCTCAATGTAACATAGTAACTTTTATTTGTTCCTATCAAAACCCAGTCAAGCACATAGATAATGCCTTTTAAAAATATCTGACTGACTCAGAGCCAGTAGGGATTCTGCAAAGATTTTATTAACAATATGTTTATTGAATTTTGTGTATAAAAGAAAATAGGTGTACAATGAATACTAAAGTACTAAATACCGTAAATGTATCCATAGAGAAATGCTATTACAGGGAAGAGTGATTTTCCATGGTGGTTAACTTAACAGTAATACCTAGCACTTTCTCTCCAGGCTCCATCAGTAATAAACTTAATTCAGTACATGTAAAGAAAATAACTTTCTTGTGGCAAAATGGACCAACATTTTATCAGCTGCTACTTGACAAGTTATAGCTCTGTGTGTGTCAGGGACAGGGGGAAGAGAAGCTGAATTAGCTTAATCTTGAGTCTGTATGTTTTATAAAAAAAATATTTGTTCTCTTGAAACATAATACAATTCATGTTCAGCAATATAGTATTTTGGTAAGGTAATACAAATAGGTTGCTCTGCAAGTGTAATGCACTGTTAGAAGTGTGTAACATGTCCCCCCTCTGGGTCTGAGCCACTGAGCAGGCAAAGCTGTTACAGCCACAAAACCTCTCTCCCCAATTGAAAGTGTGGAGACTCATGCATACAGTTGTAGAGAGTTCTGGTTCAGTCCTGAGGGTTGGCCACGATGGTGGCCATCAAACAAGTTCTCATTACCAGAGCTGCAGAAATAAAGCATTTGCTTTAAACCTCAGAGCCTCTTGGTTTGGTGGTTGGAAGCATTTGCAAACTATAGAATCATAGAATATTAGGGTTGGAAGAGACCTCAGGAAGTCATCTAGTACAACACCCTGCTCAAAGAGGACCAACACCAACTAAATCATCCCAGACAGGGCTTTGTCAAACTGGGCCTTAAAAACCTCTAAGGATGGAGATTCCACCACCTCCCTAGGTAACCCATTCCAGTGCTTCATCCTCCTCCTAGTGAAATAGTGCTTCCTAATATCCAACCTAGACCTCCCATACTGCAACTTGAGACCATTGCTTCTTGTTCTATCATCTGCCACCACTGAGAACAGCCTAGCTCCATCCTCTTTGGAACCCCCCTTCAGGGAGTTGAAGGCTGCTATCAAATCCCCCCTCACTCTTCTCTTCTGCAGACTAAATAAACCCAGTTCCCTCAGCCCCTCCTCATAAATCGTGTCCCTAGCCCCCTAATCATTTTTGTTGCCCTCTGCTGGACTCTCTCCAATTTGTCCAAATCCCTTCTGTAGTGGGGGGACCAAAACTGGACACAATACTCCAAGTGTGGCCTCACCAGTGCCGAATAGAGGGGAATAATCACTTCCCTCAATCTGCTGGCAATGCTCCTACTAATAGAGCCCAATATGCTGTTGGCCTTCTTGGCAACAAGGGCGCACTGCTGACTCATTTCCAGCTTCTAGTCCATGGTAATCTGCAGAAAAGGACCTGGGGAACTACTGCTTAGCCAATCAGTCCTCAGCCTGTAGCAGTGCATTGGATTCTTCCTTTCTAAATGCAAGACTCTGCACTTGTCCTTGTTGAACCTCATCAGATTTCTTTTGGCCCAATCCTCCAATTTGTCTAGGCCACTCTGGATCCTATCCCTACCCTCCAGCGTATCTACCTCTCCTCCCAGTTTAGTGTCATCTGCAAACTGGCTGAAGATGCCATTAATCCCATCATCCAGATCATTAATAAAGATGTTGAACAAAACATGCCCCACGACCGAGCCCTGGGGCACTCTGCTTGATACCGGCTGCCAACTAGACATCTAGCTGTTGATCACAACCCTTTGAGACTGCCAATGTAGCCAGCTTTCTGGACGATAAGGTGGATATTCATCCAATCCATACTGCTTTAACTTGCTGGCAAGAATATTGTGGGAGACTGTATCAAAAGCTTTGATTTTGCAAATCTCACCTCTGCTTATGAAAAAGCAAAGCCAAGCTGCAGTTGTTCAAATAACTTAGTCTGACAAACTTCTGTCCTGCAAGCCAATCACTTGCAGACTCTAAAGACCTGTCTCTAAATGTGAAGCAACCTATGGTAAGAAGGAAAGTCCTGGGGTGTACTGCGAGGTAGTTAGAGTAGCTGACAGGAGCCTCTGTTGGGGGATGAGCTAGTTATGGAAAGGTTGAATTCAGTTAATTAAAACTTCCAAGTTAGCTTCACTTCCAGCCTCTGGAAACTTCTGCATAAACCTCTCCCAAAAATACTCTATCACCTAGTTGTAATGTAAGGCAAAAGAATCAAATCTCAATTATCTAAAGGCTAGTTAAATGAAACTCTCACCTATCTGAAGTTCTGATATGTGCAGTGAGGTTTAACTGAAGCTCCTCTGGTTCTGTGGCACTTCAGGGCTTTGCAGAACAAGAGTTTCAGCCCAATGTGGTATAAACTGTGTAGGAATAAGAGTTCTTATGTAGCTTAGCTCTGCAAAACTCCTGAACAAGCTTCAGTTTTATGGAACTGCTAAGCTCCACAAAAGTGGCCTAAAGAACAAGCTTGCCTAGCAAGTGCTGGCCAGCTTTATAACCTGAGAAAATTCCCAACTAGCTGTACTTCTAAACCCCTTTCTCACCCTGGCTAATCCTATTCTGAAAGTGATGATAAACCATAAGAATACCTACATTGAATGACTATCATAACTGACACTCTTACTGCCATTCACAGCAGAGGGATCAAAGCCTGAATTAGTATAAAGATAAAACTATCTTCCTACCCTATATGGGTAGTCCCTCCAGGTCAAGGCTAAGGCACGTTCACGTGGAAACTTGCACTACTAGTTCTGAATGTCAGGCAACTAAAGGACACCTGTTTATCGCTTCCCTTGAGCTAGAAGTTTATTTATGGTGCTGCAGATTTTAAAGTGCAGTCCAATGTTTTATAGCGTGATTATAATTATGGTCAGTTGCACTCCATAATCCTGCCACCATGGAAACCACTTCAGAATCTCCTGCCAGCTGCAGAGTCAGAAGGCAATTTCCTCCTTCAACGCAGTACAATCTGGCAGGTGATGAAGGCTGATGACAAGCTACTTTCCTCTTTATGACAGCAGCAGGACCTTCAAAAAGCAGGAGGTGAACAGCAATCTGAGTCCCTCTGTGCAGGAACTCCCAAGTTCTGTTGTACTTGTCACAATCTTAGGTCATTGGTTGAGCTAGAATTTGTCATAAAAGGTCTAGAGGTACTGTGGAGTACTAAAGGCCTTGAATACAGTTTGCTGTTTTTTGTTGTTGTGGTTGTTGCTTTTTTATTTATTTGGTTAACAATACTCCAATGCTAACAGAACATCAACAATTAATATTGGCTGATCAAGCCCTGGGGCGGGCCAGACTAAAAAAGCATCCTCCTAAATTCTGCTGAGATACTTTAGTTCTGTGAGATTTAGAGGGGCATGGAAAGCATAGGGGGAAAAAGCTGGAGTTGAATGTCAGGAAGAGGTAAGAAGTTAGCATCTAAGTAAAGGATCTGGAAAGGACAAGGAAGGGATGCACAGAGTAGAGTGAAGGAAGAGAAGGTACACAAAAAATAAATATTCAGTCTTTTGCAGGCTCATACAAGTCTCCAGCATATAGAGTAGTTGTAAGAGAGATCAACATTACTTAACGAGCAGAGTTGGATATTTTTTTTGGCACATTTCACTATGTTTTCTTAAATGGGACAAAAACAATTACAAAAAAAAATTAAGGCACACAGAGTAATATAGATAAAAAGAGCCCATTTTCCAGTTAAAATACACCCATTTTTTTTTAAAAAAGTCAGTGTCAGTCTTTAAAATAAAGATGGCTGTCTAAATGAAAATAATGATTTCATTTAAACAGAGAATGAAACAGGTTTTGGGGTTCCTGGATGTCTATGTGTGAAACTGTATTAAACAGTAAATATTTCTGTATGTAATTTCATGAATGTAGGCTGGGTACACAGGTGGTGTGAATCAGCATGGTACTCTTATTTCAGAGGAGCTATGCCAATTTACAGCACCTGAAGATCTTGCCCACAAACTTTTCAAAGTTCTGTCACTACCTTCCAGAGGTTCACCCATCACTAAATAAAATATAAGGCATTACAGAGTGGCCTCATTATTCTTTTTAAATAGGTGTATTTTTCTTGGAACAACTTTAATATGAATAAGTGTTACATTAACTGCTTTAGCATGACCTTTTTATACTTTACAGTATGACTGACCATGCATACAGTCTCTTTTGGGTAAAGAAGATCTAACTCACTGTTGCACATATATCTCCCTGATTACTTTTTCAGAATGTGAATGACTTCTGCTAGTTACCATGGGGATGTGATCAAGGCCCATGAGATGCATAGCAACAATGTTCCTATTTTCTGCCACTTTTGCTTTCATCACAAGCAAGGAGCAACTCTACACAGAGCAGAAATTTCTACTTCTTTTTCTGTCACTTTCCTATTTTCTCCCTCTTCCACTGGTGAACAAATTTATGATACATGCTACATCTTAAATAGCTACATTTGAAATCAGATCAATGCCTTCATATCTCTAAAGGAATTACATTAAATGCTAGATAATGCTTGCTCTTTTCAAATGCCAATCATTAGAAAATTTGGGGGAAAAGAAAGTTAACCAAATTATCCTTAAAAAAAATCAAGGAAACATATTAAAGAAGAGCAGGATATGTAATAAAAATATTTTGCCCTGAATTAAATGGACATGAAAGAACATATCAGAGCATTCTGTTCATATTAATTGGTCCTTTGGTCATAAAAATAAGTAGCATTCAGCTACATGTCGTTTACTATTTATTGAGTTGTGTTCCCTGGGTTCATTTTTTACACCGTATTCATTTTCAGCTCAGATCCTTTGTGTATTCATGATAACGAACATAGGCATTGCTACATCTACAATTTTCCAGGGAGACAAGTCATCAAGTAACAAGACAGAAATCAATGTTTCTTAGTCATATGCTATTTCTTTATTCGTTTGTATAATTAGTATGCAGAAACCTTGATTATAGTAGACGATATCATTTTGAGAGGTAGATCTAATTATATTCCCAAAGGAAAAAGACAATGAAGGCTTAAACTTTGCTACTTACACAATGCAGTGACATAACTTTCTATTTAGGGCCCTTACTGTGTGGACCTTTGGAAGAGCAATAATGCCTATCGTTACCATTATCACTTTGTCACCTCTTTCTCTCTCCACTAGCATCTTCTTTATAAATCAAATTCCCAACAGAGTAGACAGCTTTAACTGGGTCTCACATATGAAAGCCATAAATATTGAATCAACAGGAATACATGGCTGCTTTCAACTGGCCATACTGCTATGTTAACATGTAAATTTCCGACCTATACTCACAGTTTCTAGGATAGCGTGATGAGGTGTCCACACCACACATGATTGGAAGGGGTTAAGATGGCCAGACAGGACAATTAATGCCCCAGACTGCATCTGGAGAAGGATCTAGGGAGCAGTAGTTGATTAAATGAGGCCCAGCTGGGCAGGAACAGGAGGGGCATGAGGATCTGAAAGAAGAAGGGGAAGCAGATTGCAGACACTCCCTGGGAAAAGGGAGGTTTGTTTGTGGTTGAGGGTAGTTGACAGTAACTCCCTGAGAGGAGGGAATTGGGTGTCTGGTGAACCCAGGGGGAATTCAGGGAGCCAGGAAGGTAGGAAAGGGCTCAGGAGAAAAGCTGCAAGATATGGGATAGCGTAGACCTTGGCTGCTGACTAGAGGGTGCCTGAGTTCGAACCTGGAGTAAAAGCTGGGCCTGGGCTCCCCTACCAGCCACTGGGAATGTGGTCAGACAGAGGACAGCAGACTGCCTGGGATGGTTTGTCTGGAAAAGACTTTACTACATGCCCAAGAAAGGGGAAACACATAGTGACCTGTCTGGAGGGCTGAGTCACAAAGAGGATGCTGCAGTTCCTGGAGTGAGAAAAGGGCTGCAGAGGAGAAACTGACAGGGCTTTGGAAGAGATGTTGGCCTGCCTGAGTTAATCCCCAGAACGGCCAGAAGGTGGCACCATCCAGCAGTGAGTAGAGCAAGCCTGTCCCAGGTCCTGTCAATTAGTTTAATAAATGAGCCAAGTTTCTCGTTGTATTTTGAGAAGTGCAGAGAGGGAAGAACAGACACTTGAGATATGGAACAACAATCATATTGTACATATGGTGCAAGTGATATGTTGAAAGACAAGATCCTGGAAACAAGTTTGTCTGTGGTCTCCCATCCTCCTGCAAATTCAGAACAGCTAGTAGATTGGTTCCATCAAACAGTTAGCAATAAGGCACAGAACAGCAAGAACCTGAGGGTATTGTGATGACTCTGCTGAGAACTCAGGTTAGCACAGACAATGTGATGAATCTGCTAAGGAGTCAGTTGGATATTGCTCTCTCTCCTAACTGGAGTTTGGTTGATAGGTAAAGGAGGACAACATTGCAGTAGCCATGCTAGCAGAAGCCATTTTCTGAGTGCTTATTGGGACAAATCAGGTGCTAGAACAGAGGTGGGCGGGGGGCAAGCCACACCTAGCTGCTTGGGAAGGCAAAGCGCCCCCTAACTGGTCCTCCATACAATTTAGGAATCCCAATATGACCCTCAGGCCAAAAAGTTTGCCCGCCCCATGCTAGAACCTAGAGATCCTAGTAGCTAATGTGCTCTTGTAGCTAAAGGAAAAACCATGCCATGAATTAGGAATAGAAGGATACAATTCCTCCTCACCCCCTACAAAAAAAAAGTCTGTCACAAGCAAGTGGCCACATGAGTACAGTGCAAATCTCAAGCAAAGTGACTAGGCAATTTAGCAGCCACAGAACTCCCATTAATTTTAATGGGTTGTATGACTACTAAATTCATGTATAGTTTTGAAAAAGCTCAGCCACTAAAACTTCATTTGCTTGATTTTGATCCCACTTGACAATCACAGGTTCATCAAATTGACTCATCATTTCCACTTGGGAAAGAGTGTGAGATGAAGGAAAATAAATTCTAATGGAAAATAAATTAAACAAACAGAGAAATAATATGGCATTGTGGGGTAACACTGTTTGACTGTGACTTAAACAAACAGCAACAAACTATGCATTTATGACAGTGTTGACTTTAAAACTCTAGAACAAAATTTTGGACATATTTAAACAGATACAGACTCATGATATCCATAGATAACCATAAATACTGGGCAGTCAGCAGATCTAGTAGGGAAGAGTAAGACGTTCCTGCTCTCTGCTAATATTGGGGTCACACCTTGGAGTAAGGAGTAAGCCCTAAACCTCCCTACCCGGGTCACCGCAAAGTCTCATTCATAGATGATGTGGAAGAACACAATGTCAATGGAGAGGATGGCGATGAAGCATATGCCTTGTGATGACATATAAGGGAAACCTGCATTATATATGCAGTTATTGGCCAATCACTACACTGATGGCAGATGAAGCTGTTGAGCTCAGGTTGGCAGCTCATCTAGGAGAGGGACAACTCCTAATACAAATCTTGCACCCATGTCAGCTGCCATATTTGTGCCATTCATTACATCAGCATGGCAGCAGCTGCTTGGGTAACACAGAAGGAAAGGCTCTGCACAATCCTCTCTCACTTAAATCCGTTCATAGTTCTGGTTGTTCAGACAATTCATCTGGGAACTCATTACATGGACAGACCCAGATGGAGAGGTCTGTGTCAAGAGGTCATGTTTCCCTTTGGGGAGTGGCGTGTGAGTTCTCGACAGGAAAAGAGAGCTGGTTGTAAGGCCAATGCCTCAAACCCTCCCCACAACAATGACTACACTTGCAAGACATGCAACTGATTTTGAAAATCCTGGATTGGACTTACTTCCCATCTGAGAAGCCATAAGAACAAATCAACCAAGAACCCAAGTCTACACTAACTGAACACTCATCTGTTGAAGTGATGGCAGATTCCAGACCATAAATATTCAAGGACTTACATCTTAATTAAAATATTAGGAAGTAAATTTTCTAAGTGTGCACAGGGTTTTAGATGCATGAGTTCCATTAACGTCACTCGTTTGAAAATTTGCTTCCTATATTCTTCTAGAAGAGGATGAAAAAAAGTCTCTAGCAAAATTTTAAGATGGTGACAAGGAAAAGCTTGTCACCACATCAGCACTCTGGTACTCTTAATGATTGAATGAATAATTTAAATCACTTCTTCAAAAAGTAAGCTCCAATTTAGACAGAGCAGCAAATGGGGATGTGCAGTCAAGTGGATTGTGTGCAAATTACAAAAGAATGTTCTAACAATACTTGTAAATATTAATATTGGGCCAAATCCTGCTGCTTTTTCTGTGAAGACTTCCGTGGGAACTACTGATGCACAACAGTTCTGAAAATCAAGCCCCTGATTTAGGGTCCAGACTTTCAAAATCACTCAGATTATTGAGGAGATTTTCTAGAATTCAACTCTCATTTGGCCACTTGCAAGCCTAAATATTCTTTTCAAATTCTAGCTATATTTCCTTACTTTAGCCACCCATTTTTGAAAATCTTGGCTAGTGAGAATTTTTACTATAAATGATAGCAACATTTTGTCATGCATATTATTGCCAGTGGGCTTTTCTTTTTTTTCCTTTGCAATATACAGTTAAAACATAATTCCATTTTAGTGTTTGGGTTTTCCATTATTTCACAGTAAAATATGGTGTTAAAGCAATTATGCCTAAATTAAATGTGTGTCATGTGACTTCGTCAATACACACAGGGGAGTGTGGCAGTTCAGTGAGCATGCATCATTGTTAATTTTATAGATCATCAGGGAGGAACAAATAAAGCCAAGAGAAAAGCTAGAAACACTTGTATTTAGATTAATCATTTATGAACTGGGAAGGAACTCGACCCTCCTGATGGACTCTATAGTCCTGATTTCAATATTCAGGTATGCACACATTTGTACAAGTGCAAACTGGACATCCATGAACAAATCCACTGATTGGCATGATTCATGGGATTTTCAGGAATACATCTGACTTTACAAATGCACAATAAGGCCACTGGAGTAGCAGTGAGGAATGATCTTGTGGTAGGATAGAGATCCCTTACACTTATATGAGCAGCTCCTTTGGTGCACTTCCAAGTCAAACCTTGAAGAACATTCCCTCCCTGTCAGAAATCCTATCAGCTGGCTCTACACACAATGGTCCAATCATATTAGTGAGTCTTTGCATAGTAGTGTGACTGAAATAGACAGCAGCCTATATTTGGTGGGAAGAGAGGAGAGTTAAATATTAATTTGAAGGCTTAACTAAAAAAATGCTAAGGTTTGCTTTGACGGAAGGGGGAAGTAAATACAAAAGTCAGAAGTAGGTGAGTACAGGTCCTTAGAAATAAGGAATTTAAAAGGATCAATTAAGGAAACTGTGGACATTGCTGAGAAGCTGAAATATCTAGATCTCAGGTCTGCTCTTTTCTGGTTAAAAAAAAAAGAGGCACTATCAGAGATGAGGGACTGGAAAAAAATGGTTTCAGAGTAGCAGCCGTGTTAGTCTGTATTCGCAAAAAGAAAAGGAGTACTTGTGGCACCTTAGAGACTAACAAATTTATTAGAGCATAAGCTTAAATGCATCCGATGAAGTGAGCTGTAGCTCACGAAAGCTTATGCTCTAATAAATTTGTTAGTCTCTAAGGTGCCACAAGTACTCCTTTTCTTTTTGGAAAAAAATGATAATTTAAAAAGCAGTAAGTCACTGGGCCCAGATGAGATATACTCCTTCAGAACTCTTGGGTGTAAGTATGAAGTGTTCGAGCTGCTAGGAAAAATATGCAACCTTAAATTAATAACTACTACTATACCAGAGAGTTGGAATGCAGCAAATGTAGTACCTCTATTTAAAAAGGGCTTGATAGGTGGTCCAGGAAATTACAGATCATTAAGCCTTACCTCCATATCTGGTACATTCATTAAAACAATAATTAAATATAGAATAAAAAAACACCTGAAAGATTGTGATGTGATAGGGTCTAACCAACACAGTTTTCAGCAAAGAAATATTGTCTCACTGATTTCTTAGAATTCACTGAGTGTCAATAGAGTTAGTGAACAACAGAGGACCAATTGACAATTTATTTAGACTTTTAAAAGGTCTTTGACAAGGTCCCTCACAAGAGGCTACTAAAGAAACTAAGCATTAATGGGGTGAGAGGCAAAGTATTATCACGTGCAAAAACTGTCTATGAGACAGATGAGTATGATTAAATGGCCAATTTTCATGATGGTGTGAGGTTAACAGCAAGGGGCCTAAAGGTTCTGCACTAAGACCAGTGCTGCTTACTATATGAATTATCTGGAAAGGGGGATGAGTAGTGAGGACTCCACATTTATTGATGAGACAAAGTTATTTGGATTAGTCAGGACTGGAGAGGACTGTGAGGAACTTCAGAGAGGAGACTTCTCAATATGCAGTTACAGCCAGAAAAGAAAACAATGGTAAAAAAAAATTAAACAAGATGTTAAAATGCATAAGAAATGGGATGGAAAATAATGCAGAAAAACAAGTCCATTATATAACTCAATGATATGGCCTCATCTGGAATACAGTCTGTAATACTGGTCGCTCCATCTCAAAACGGATATTGAGGAGATGACGGCTGATGAGAATGATTAGGGACATAGAAAAACTCTCATATGAGGAGAAAATGAAATTATTGGGATTGTCTACTTAGAAAGGAGATGAATGAGAGCAAATATATAAAAGTATACAAAGTAACAAATGGTCCAGAAAAAGTTGGTCAGCAGCTTCTGTTCTCCCTGTCTCAAAAGGAAGAAGAGACAGCAAAATCAAGTTGAAAGATATGAAATTCTAAACACATAAAAGGAAATATTTTGTAATACAATTCATAATTAGACAATGGAACTTACTGCTACCAGATTTTGAGGCCAGGCCAAGAATTATCCAGACATTTTTGAAAATTCTTGCTTATTTATATGGATAACATAAGACTGCATATGCTTAATAGTTAACACTAACAAATATAGTATTCGAAGACAGTGTTTATGTTTCAGGGTGGAAGCCGATGTGTAACTATTAGGGATAGGTTAAAGCCTTCATGAGAGGCAGGCAGATGTGAGATAATCTACTGTGGGTTTTTTAGAACCTTCCTCTAAAGCAACTGGATCTGGCCTCTATTGGAAACAGGAGACTGGACTATATGGACCATAGGTCTGATCAAATGTGGCAATTCTTATTTTCCTGGATGTTTAGAGGTGAAGAGGTCACTTTTGAGTTTGATCTTGAAGTGAGTGGGGATGTCACCAAAGGTATCTGGACATAGAGTCATGTGGATGTACCCAGTTTGTGTAGGAAGACAGGAAGCAATACTTTGTGAAAGCTGGAATCTAGAGACATGAGATTTGAATAGCCATAAAAAGGGGGATTTGTGTCAGTCCAAATAAATGACAAGTTACACTGGAGGCAGGGGCATACCAACAGTGTTGCACAGATGGTAATAGATAAATTTATAGACCTAGGAGATGTGGCAGGAGGTGATCAGTTCAGAGTCATGGATAGAAATGCAACCATCAGAGGAGACTAAGTCTTTTAAATAATAATTAGCCTTCATCTGTATATTTGAAAACTGTATTCATTTTATTCTCTTCTCCCCACCTCACCCTCCATCATTTATACTCCGAGTCCCCCACCTCCCTGAGCCTTATCTTTTTCAATTTTCCCATGATGACAGTAAGCGTTGATGGTACTTCAGTCTGAGAGCAAATGAGACACAAAGCTCTATTTTAACTTTGACCCTTGCCTCCACCTCCCCCTGTGACTCTCACATTTCAGTTTTAGGCAGCTAGGGAAGATGTTTTAAGCTTATGCAGAAAGTGTCAGAACTGCCCCAGGCAAGAAAGTGAACATTTCCTACCATTAATCTAAACAGCAAAGAAAATTATTTTGCCAGTTTAATTTTAAGTACAAAATCTTTCATATACCTCCAGAGAGGCTTTACCTCCACTGGCACTACAGTAATATGAAGATGTTAATGTGTCAATTCCCTCCTCCTCCCTTTATATACAGTTTCATTTTTCACCCTCTCTCTAGCTGCCTCCCTCTGTGTTGTCTAACTTTTATCTATAGTTGGACTTCAGATATAATAATTCACAAGCTCTAGGCATGTGCTTAAAGGACTGTGTATAATTGTTATTCTGGAAAGATTAATAACTTACACTGATCTCCTATTTTTTCCACTCTAGTTTAGCAGCATGTTTTTTGTGTTTTTTTAAGACAGGGAAATTATTTGTTTCCTGTGCAATCTTGATTTACTGTCTATTTGTGCAGCTGTTAGAACTCAGGTCTTTGACTACCAACACAGTGGTAGTGCATTTAGAGTAAATATATGTATAGATTGATTGGTTAGAGTTGACAGCATATGGAATAGAGCGAGGTTGAGAATGCAAGTCTGCTGCAATGTATACTGGTTTGAAAAGTTAGGTTTCTTCTATGAAAAATAACTCTGTGCACACAGAATGTAGGTCCTGGTGAAATAGTTGTAATGATAGGACCACCCATTATGCCACAGAATGTATCAGCATTCCCATGCAAAACTCCTATTTTTTACAGGATTTATAACCTGTTATAGCAAATCTGGACTAGCCAGACATTTGCTATACAAATCTCATATATGGAACTGACTTGTTTGTTGGTTTTCTAGAGCTGTTAAAATGCATTGGCTGGAAATGCAAAAATAAAAAGTTTGTAGCTCCTTAAGATTATGTTCCTGTTGTTCAAAAACCACATTACTTAAAAAAAAAAGTCAAAATAAAATAGCACCTTTTAATGTTTATTTATTTTGTCTAAATGTGACAGGACAATGGAGTTGCACCAGGATTGAATGTAGCCCAATGAGTTTATTTTTAATTATTGTCCCAATTCTGAGAAATTCTGAATTCTTCAGCTTCCATTGATTTAACTGGGAATTGAAGATGCTCAGGACCTTGTAGGATTTGACTTCTATTTCTTTTTCATCTATGTAGAAAGTAGTTAATGGGTTAATACTAAATATCCCAGCAGTTCCAAAGATTTTCATGGAATTTAGCCATGAATCTCATTATTGTTTGTGGAAGTTGTAAATCTTAAGAAAACCTAAAAAAATTGGGAAACATTTTTAAAGACACAAACTATCATTAGTGTGGCATACACTCAAAAGTCTGACATTTGCAATCCATGAATGAGAGCTTGACAAATCTATTTCACTAACAAATGTAATCCTGCAAATAAAAAATAACCACCGTTTACAATAGTATCTCAAAACTTTCCAATGTGTTGAAAGAAAATATAATTCTACTTGAAATTACATCTCAAAATGATTCTGAAAACAAAAAGATTGAAATTTTCAGATCTCAGGGAATGTAAAATTAAAGTGTCCGTTCCATCCTTACCTTTCTGTAGTTATGGCTAACGTGTACCTGTGAAGCTTTAATCCCAGAAATAACATCAAACCCCGGAATCTATGCCACTTTAATGTAAGTTTGTGTTTTAAAAAAAAAACTGGTCACAGCAGATCATAATTTATGTTACTGAACATGACTTTATATTTATCCCATACACAGCATCTGCGCACAATTGTGCAAGTTTAAGGCCCTGTCTACACTACGAGCTAGGGGTATGATTCCCTTGCATGTGTACTTGTGCTAACTATCATGAGTCTAAATAGCAGTGTAGCCATGACAGGAGGGGTAGTGGCTGTGGCTATGCAGCTATTTAGACTCGTGCTAGCTCAGTAAGACCTATTGCAAGAAGGAAAAGTAACTTTAAAGATAGCAGCTTTTATAACATCTAAGCAAGAAGCTTAATGTTTTCCTGTTAACACTATTCATTAATATAAAAACATACATATTGCTCACCATCAAATATTTTCTTTCATGCTAACTGGGAAATTGTAAGGCCACAGTAAACTAAATGAAAACAATGGAGATTCTATAACTAAACAAAAGCTTTGTGATTTTAACCATCTTTGCATTTCATTGGAGCTTTACAGAAGTGAGATTGGATATTTAATAAGTAATATATGATTACTGCTATTATCCAGAATTATTCTAGTTTAAGAATGATTATACTATATAGGCACTTTGAAAGTTGCCTGCCAATTATTCAAAGAAATCTACTTTCCATTTATTAACTGATTCACTATGATGAGAAAACACAGGTTGACCCAAAGGTTGATATTTAATGAAGTGTTTTGTTACCAAACATGATGGCTTTGGGGAAGAACTAATACAAGTTTTGTTGTAATCCTTGTACTGCAAACTTAAATGACTTAAAAATGGAGAACTTCTGAAGCTTTCCAATGCAAATATGAATCAAGAGATCTTTTGTATATGACAGGTGCCAATTTCTACTATTAAAGTAAGAGGGAGATGGAGAAGGCTTGAAGCATTAAATTAAGTTTTTCCAGTATTCCCTTTCTGTACAGAACATTTCCAATGTCAGCACATGAAGCATTTAAACATTAAAGCACTGCAACTCTCATTAACTCATGTTCATAAAACATGAGTGTCTATATTTACAAAAGATTAATGCATGAAAGGTCTCAAAAATCTTCTCTATTTTTCCATGTATCCATTATAAGGTTATATGATCCAAGAGGCTAAATTTCACAGTTGATATAATAGTGACCAGCTCAGATGAAAAATCTTTTCTCTCTGTTCCCAAACAGTACTGGCATCCAGCATGACACTCTTGGAGATTTGTTCTACTGTGAGATTTGACCAGTTAGTATATGAATACAAAAGTCACCTATTATTATTGCTTTATTAGACCTCAATGCCTCTAGTCTCCTTCAACATTGTGCACTTAAAATCCTTTTCCTGATCATGCTATCAATAGTATAATTCTATAAATATTTGTGTAACTTGGGATTTGTATTCACACAGGATCTACTGTATGGACCTCTGAACCTCTGTTATCTCATTAGATTGGACAGATTTTCTAGGTATATTGCTAATCCTCTACCTCCATGACTTAATTGCCCTTTTCTCTACTTCCATGACATAAATCAGTCCTTCCTGCATGGTTTATAGGCAGATACTATAGCAACAGCTTGAGTTTTGTCATTCCATCATGTTTCTGTAATTGCCGTCATGTCAAGAACCTATTCCGTTGCCAAGCATTTTAGTTGTATCTGTTTGTTTATTTTTTTTATTTTAAGTTTCGCAGAATGCCAGACAACATCTATATTTCATTTCTGGCCAGGTGCCTACTTTATTTAACTCCTTTGTGAGACACTTTATGTTTCCAGAGTTTATTCTGAGAACCAGATTAGGAAGGAAATTACAGAAATACAAAATAACTTTATATCCATTATTGTCCAAACCAATTTAATTTCAAAATTTCAAAACCTTGTATTTATTTTTCTGCTTTTGAGAGCTTTGATTCTTTTCAAGTTATTGGGAGAAATGAAGCAGAAAAAACTCCATAAACCCGAAGCACCCTGTGGTGTGAACATTAACTTTCCTAGAATCCATCAAAATAATTAAAAAGAATCCTAATGTGATGGGGAAGTATCATTGAACTACAAGACAAGTCTCAGAAAGTGAGACAACTGTGCAGATTCACTAAAAATAATTAACAAAACTGAGGTGCATCAGCAGAACCATGTACAGAAGCTGGAATGCCAACTGCCTGCATAAGACCTGACAAATCAGATGTTCTTCCATCCAAACTTTAAGGACTCAATTCACTTACTATTATTCTTTAAAAATTAATTTAAAATGCTAAGAAAGTTGCATTTATAAAAGCAATACAATTTGCACAATAGCAAGTTTACAGGCAGTATGGCATCCATTGGCAGTGCTTGTAAAGATATGTTTGTAGATTATTATAATTAGAGACATTCCCTCATAAGGGACAGTATTATGAACATACGAATTTGGAGATATGCCCTGGAGATCAGGCTGGGAACATCACATGGCTGTGTGCAGCAATTCACCAAAGCAGCTCTCTAGTGTGTTTTAATAAAAAGTTTATTCCTTTCTCATTCATTTGGTTTGCTGTTTAATGAACCCTAAGATCATTACAGTGTAGCCTTCTGGATAGCGCATGGGCTGGATCTCAGAAGACCTGGGTTCTACTTCCAGTTGTGCTCCCGAGTGACCTTAAGTACCCCACTTCCCCCCATCTCTGTACCTCAATTTTCTGCTCTCTAAAATGGAGATAATGATACTGCTTCTTTGGTAAAGCCCTTTGAGATCTAGAGATGAAAAGCGCTACGTAAGAGCTAGATATTAATGGTTATATTATTAAAATGTCTAAACTGGCTCCTCATGGCCATGGCGTAGTACAAATATAGATTCACTTCCCCAAACACGGGTGGGGGGGGGGGGGAAATACAAGCCAGGTTCAGTTGCAAAGTCCTCCAATTAAGAAAAACAGGTTTGCTGGAAAAATGCAAGAGTTACTATTATATATGCGTAACACATTGTGAATAAATGTATTGCACATGTTTAAGAAATATTTAACAGTATTGGGAAAATATTTAAAACACTGTATAATACTGCTGAAGAATTTTCCTAATCTTTAAATGAGTAAGCTAATCAGACCTTATCCATCATGAAATATGCCACAGGTCTCTATTTAGAAACCATCTTTTATTAATAAGCCCTCTGATTTACTTGTCATATGTTCACCAGCTCATAGAAATTGCACCTTTATCACCTTTTACAGGCAAGCTACAGGTGAATGTAAAACTTAGCATAGCCATCACTCTCAGTTCAAACCATCCATGTTTTAAATGTGTACGGGGATACATGTAAACTTAATAGAAGTTGCAGTAATATATATACAAAATTTTGCTCTGGGGACAACTTGCAATCAAATTAACCATCTGATTTCTTAATCAACCTCTTTAATGTATCTTCAAGTTTTCTAGTACACTTTTGTTCAGGACTTTACAGACCAGTTGTACTAAGCAACTGATTTTTTCTGGTGTGTTAAGATATTAACATATTTCTTGCAATATATTGGAAAATATTTCCACATTCTGTTCTATTCTATGCTTTACAGGTTCTTTTACCTTCATAGTCAGTGTCTGTCACTAAAGTATCACAGTATCTATAAAATATAAGCTAGTTACATATACCACATAGTCACTAAGATAAATTACAACGAAAAGATATTTTTTGCTGGAGTTATGCAAGGTTCTCACTATATAGCCACAGTGATCTATGGACTTTAGCAACTACTTAACTCTAAACACATTCAGAACCAAAGCAGACAGTCCGCATGAAAGGTGGGAGACTTTGAACATGTGATCTACTCAGTCTGTTTGCTGCCTTGCTGAATCTGAAGTTTTACAAGTTCAATACCCATGGGCAAAAAACAAAACAAAACAAAACAAAACTTAAAAGCTAGCTGCATCTTTAGTATGCTTAATGAAGCTGAGATACTCTGTTAGTTTTCCACAAAGAGAGGCATTTTGTCTGGATTCATGTACAAGTAGGAGTGTGTATTAAAGTGGGTAGAAGTAATGCATGCATGTCATTAGATAGGCTAGACCAATTCTCTCATCTTTACAACACGTGAAGCTGCAAGTCAGTTAAAACAAACAAAAGACAGAACTCTGACAACTAGGAAAGTGTTCCTAAAGTACAGGTTCTATGGAATGTGACCTCAGCAGCCAGGAATACTACTCTCAGTGGCTGAACACTATGTGCCATATTAGATGTTGGCTGATGAGCTGTGCCAAACTGGGGTTCAGTTGTTTGTTTTAGGGAGTGGAGGCTGGTGAGCACAGCTGAAAGTAGCACAACTGAAGGAGGATGAAGCACTCAGAACACTTGTGTGAATTCGGCTTGTGAGTTTATTAATAGACAGTTACAGGCGGTGACTGTTTGCTTTTCCATTGTCTTAAATCAAACAACATACATCTTTGGCCTCAAGGTAAGAAAAAGAAGCCCTTGGCAACTAACGCTTGTAACAATAGCTTTATCTGAAGAGCTCTGTATTGTTGTTAAAGATAGGAGGCTTTAGGCTCATTTCTACCTTCCAGTAAAACACACCCTGAGGGAGAGCTGCTTTTTTATGGTTATGTCTTCACTGCACAGTTAACCCAGGCTCTTCGGTTTTGGCCAACACCCTCCCTCTCACCCACCCACAGACAAACCTTTAACTTTAAGCCCTAGTTAGCTTACCCAGCTGCAGGGTATATGCTTTCAGTTGGGCTGGAACCCACCCACTCATCCTCCTGAGAGGGCACAGGCAGTCAATTGAATGCTGATAGTCCTCCAATGCCCTTATCAAAATTCCTCCCCTCCCCCGGGGCAGATAAGTTCTCCTGCAATTGGCACAATTGACTAGTAAAGAATCCTAAGGCATCTCAGTACAGACTATCATGGGATATTCCCCCAGACACACAGGTCAGGTAAGAGAGTGAGGATCCAGTAATGCAGTTAGGGATTTGCTGTGGAGAAGTTCAAAGCCATGTTAAGCTACTCCAGGTGTTGATCACCTGAGTTAACTATGCAGTTGTTATACCAATAAAATAAAAACCAGTAGGATCTTATTAAAGGGGAAAAGGCAACATACCACATTTATTGTGAATACAGAAAGAATCATAGTAAGCAGTTAGTTATAGCTATAACATTCCATTCAATCTCATATTTATTCACACACACACACACACACACACACACACACACGCACACACAGGTTCTGCAAGGTTGTTATCATAGTTACCAGCCTTAGAGTTGCTCATGCCAAGCCACTGGCCAGGTGGCCTGGACATGAGGAGGGAGCAGGGCTTGTCAGATGCACATCTGATGCTCCTGAAAGTTGGTTTGCAGAATCAGACCCCAAAGTTCTCACTTTCTAGAGTCCATTTTTATAGGAATTTCTTCCTATGCCAGTCTATGGAAATTGCTTCATCATGCTGTTGTTGAATCAATCAGCAGATAGCACATTCCTGACGGCTCCGTGCTGCCAGATGTTATCTTGTTCTTTAGTTCTCCCATTCTTGAAGCTGTTGGGTGGATTCCAGTCTGTCCTCCGGGGATCCTCTGGTTATTTCCACTTGACGCCTTCTTCAGCCGATGGGCACTGGATTCTTAGGCTGGCACCTCCCTGGTCATTCAGTTATTATCCACACCAAGCATCCATCCACATACATCCTCTATCTCTATTTTAATCACAATTGTTAACAAAGCGAGATGAATACAACAAAAGGGCGGGGAGTCTCTGGGTGCTGTTTCTGTTGTTACAGAGTATTGCTTTGAGTCTCTCTCTGTGTGAGTAGTAGTTGTTACAAAGAATTGTTTTGAGAACAGACTCTGTCTTAGAATGTATTAACACAATTAGCAGCTTGCAAGTTTCACACATAAAGGGAGAGAAACAGTACCAAAAACCAAGAGACCTCTTAATTAGTAATACCCTGGAATTTAAACTATGGGGAATCAAACTCATTTGTGATTTTAATACAGAACTTCTTTAATATGATCCAACACAGTGAAAACATATACTACAAGGGGACAAAATATAAAGCTGTACAGCTAGGTAACCTAACGAGCACAACATCAACAAAAAAAATAGCAAAAGGCAAAAAAAGAGGGTCCCTGCTCCTTATCTAGAGCTCCTAGACACTACAGTAATACAATAATAAACAACACTACACAATCACAAATGGCTCTATTGTAATAATTTCGGTCATTAAATACAGCCTCACTCTATCCATTCAGAAGACTAAATAGCCTTATACTTCTATGCAATAAACACACCAACAGATTTCCTCAATCAGTACCAGGGATGGGATATTTGGTCTTTGGCTTTAAAAGCACCTACAGCTCACCAGGGTCCTGCATGCAGCCCTCATGGAGTCTGTTATATGTCTGATCTAAGATCCTCTGACTACATCTGGGACTAAAATAGAGGCACTACAGAAGCTAGCACTGAAGCATTCATTGTGCCGGCTGGCATTCTCAGACTGTGTGAGGACAGTGTTGAGCAGATGAATTGCTGGAATTCCTCCAAACAGAAAGTGGGGGATGGCAAGGGGGAGAGAAGAAAACCTTGATTTCCCCAGCTGCTTCAAGGAAGAAAAAAAATAATCAGGGAAACAGAAGAAAACCCTCCTTCTCTCTTTGTGCATACCAAGAAGAGTTAAGAAGAGGATTGATATTGTATTGAATAGTGTCTCAATATGTGACAATCAGACATTATTTCATGATGGTTTTCATTTCACTTTCAGTCAGGCCCTTAGGAGTCTTTGGCTTAGTTTATACTGCATGGTGAAGTCGCTGCAAGGCAGCTTATGTCAACATGGCTGTTTATGCATCTACACTTAAATTTCACTCCCACTGATGTAACTGGCCCATTATGCCAATGTAATAACACCACCTCCCCTTCAGCATACACTGAAGATCAATGCAGTTAGTTCAACACAGTGTCAGAGTAGACACTGCATTACTTACATGGACTGTTAGTGGCCTCCAGGAGGTGTCCCACAGTGCCACATCCTGACTACTCTGGTTACCAGTGTGAACTCGGCTGCCTAGTGCCACCCATTCCCCTTCCTCTTTATGCCCTGTGACATTTTGAAATTCCATTTCCTGGTTGCCCAGCATGGAGAGCTCATCTAGCTACTGCACAGCTGATTATGTTGGCTGCATGTGGCAGATGTGCTTATGCCTGGAGTAGACAGGAATGCAGGGGTTCTGGAACAACTTTTAAAGTGGCCGTGCTGAGAACCATTGAACAAAATTGTAAATCCTGTGTATAATGCAAACCACTTCAAGCCAGAAGGTTCTGTAGCATTCCCCACACCCCTAGCTCCAGCACCTATGCAGGAGTGCATCTGTAGGAGGTGGTGGATACCCTGGGTCTCTGGGGAGAAGAGGCAGGCAAAGCTTTGATACAGCCATAGAAACAGCACCATGTATGAGCAGATCGTGAGCAGAAGATGCTATTCCTTCTCAGACAGCAAACAGACATGCTGCAGACTCTGGTGGACCTGCAGGTTTAACAATCCCATGTTCACCTCCCTCTGCATTCCATAGAGAACTGCACTTTAGGACCTCCCTACACACCTCCTTCAACATTGGGTGTGGCATCAGGAGACTCTGCACTACCCCTACCACTCTGGGGAACATTAGTCAATCACAGCCACACATACACCAATGGTAGCTTTCATGGGTTGGTGTATCTGAAATGGAAATTACTGTCTTTTCCCCTTAGTTTATTAAGTTTTATGTTAAAATGCTTTTCTATATGGAATAAACAGCTGTTTTTGGAACAATAAATTATTATTTATTAGTTCACAACATATTCTGGGTAGTGCTGACATTCACAGACAGTATTATTACATGCATTGTCAATGTGATATTACTGCACACACAGCAAACAAAAGGTTCATGTAAGGCTAAAAAAGAAGAGGGCCAGATAGAGCACACTACAGGAACACACACTGCTCTGGCTCTCTAATAAAATGGTCTTTCGAAGTCTCCCTGAGCCATATAACTCCACATTGAGCTCTTCTTATAGCCCTGATATCTGGCTATCAAAAATCAGCAGAAAGCCCCTCCACCTCCATCCACCACCCTGGTGGAAGCTTTCTCCCCTTTGCTTCATGGATATTATGCAGGATGCAGCAGGCAGCTATAACCATTGGGATATTTTTCCCTGAGATCCAGCCTAGTGAGTAGACAATGCCAGCAGCCTTTCAAATGACCAAAGGCACATTCAGCTGTGATTCTGCATCTACTCAGCCTGTAGTTGAAGTGCTCCTGGGTGCTGTTGAGATGGCCAGTGTATGGCTTCATGAGCACTTGGAGTAAGGGTAGGCTGGGTCTCCCAGCATCACTACTGGCATTTCAACATCCACAATGGTAATCCGCTGGTTGAGAAAGAAAGTCCCTGCCTGCAGCTTTCTGAATAGTTCAGTGATCTTAAAAGGTGTGTGTCACATACCTTCCCTGATCAGCCCACAATGATGTCAATAAAATGTTCATGGTCATCTACCAGCACTTGCATTACCATAGAAAAATCACTCTTTCTATTGATGTATTCTGTAGCAAGGTGGTCTGGTGCCAAAATGTGGATGTGTGTGCCATCTATTGCTCCACCACAGTTCAGGAACCCCATTGCTGAAAAATCATCCACTTTGTCCTGCACATTGCCTAGAGTCACAGTCCTTTGTGGCAGGAGGCAATTAATGGCCTTGCATGCTTGCATCACAACAGACCTTGCAGTAAATTTTCCAACCCCAAATTGATTCCTGACTGACCGGTAGCAATCTGGCATTGCAAGTTTCCACAGTGCCATTGCCACTCGCTTCTGCACTATCGGTGGAGCTCTCTTTTTGGTGTCCCTGGTCAGAGAGCTTGGGCCAGCTCTGCACACAGATCCAGGAATGTGGCCTTGCCTATTCAAAAGTTCTGCAGCCACTGCTTGTGATTCCACCAGTCAGTGCTTGTTACTTGGACCCAGAACTGGTGCTCCATCATCTGAAGCTGTTCCTTGAGTGCCACAAACAAACTTGAATTGTTTCTTTCTATGTCCCACAGCAACCTAGCTTCCAAGGAATCGTCATATTCCCCAAAACTCCCCTGGTGGCTCTGCAAATACTGCAGGATCAGGTGGCTCATGCTCGCAATGCTCATCACAATAGTGCAGAGCTGTGCATGTTCTATGCTTCTGTCACAGATGACGGACAGTGAGAAGGGACATGAAGGTTTGGATGCGTGATTTTGAAAAGAGGCATGAAACATTATGGGATGCAGATGAAATTATAGGATGGAGAACACTGCATTATGGGAAGTTGAGTTCATGCTCCCAGTCAGCCCTGCACAACCCATTCTGGCCCCATGAGGCACTGAAAACCCTTCTCAAAACACCCTAGATGGTGGCAAATTGCACAGTGGGATAACTACCCATATTACATTGCTTTCTGCATCTCTTAGTGAGGACGTGCACCACCACCGATATAAGGAGCGTAGTGTGGACACGCACAAGCGTGGGATGATTTAGTTGGTGATGGTCCTGCTTTGAGCAGGGGATTGGACTAGATGACCTCCTGAAGTCTCTTCCAACCCTAATATTCTATTGAATGATAACAACTATGGTGGCTGTATGCCGAGTAACAGAGGGGGACATAATTTTGTAGTGTAGATATGGCCTGAGTCATTTTTGAAAATGGGACTTACGCATTCTTGAAAATTTTACAGCTAGAGTATTGCCTGTCTGTAAAAGCACCACGGTGCTACAGAAATAACAAATAATAATAAAATACAACAAAAGACCTACAATAATTTTAACAACGTCTAAAAATGTTTCCTGGTTATTTAATCACTCTGCTTGTACCACCATAGCAATGTGTGTCCTTTCCAGTTAGGTGAATCATTGAAGGTTCAAAATTGGTTTGCACCACAAACAGTTTCCCTGGCCTAGATCATGTCCAAAGACTGCCTAGAATTCTTGGCACTCTAAAGTGTATGGGAGAAATACCCACAGTCAAGCATCAGCAATCACTTATGTGGGTAGGTGGGATTTTATTTTGAATGGAGCCAGCTACAGACTCAAGCTGTCGGGAACAGCTGCAGAAGCAGTTTAGACAGTGGCCTTCAACACTGATGATAGAACAGCCTTTATTCCTGCTACTTGATTGCTTGCTCTAACCGTTCCCTCACGTCAACCACTCCAATTCCCTCTATTCCATTCCTTCTTCCTTTCTTCCCTTCCTGTATTTTTCCTTTCAGCTAATTATTTTCTGTCTTCTCATCTCTTCTACTCTTGACCAATTATAAAAATATTAAATACACAAACCCGCACTCAACTAGCATAGCATTTGCACTCCATAACACTCTTTATGTTATACTCCTTTCCCTCCATCCTTTGTCTGTCTTATCTAATTAGAATGTAAGCTTTTTCAGACCATGACCATCTTGTACTCTAACACAATAAGGCCCTAATCTCAGTTGGAGTGTCTATCCACTACTATAATACAAACAAACAACATATCTCAAAGCCTTTCCAAAAGTCAAGACAGAACCAGTGAAAATAGTTTTGTTAAATTAAGTTGAAATTAAACTCAGTAAATTAAGTGGTACATTCAGGGCTAGTGAGTGGAAAAAGTAGTCTTATGATGTACTCTTTCGGCAATCCAGATACTTTCCCCTATTGTATTCCTATTATATGGGGAAGTGGAACTATTTCACCCACCGAATCCTTAGATACAAGCCACTGGCCCTAACCCACCAAAACACCCGGTGTTGTGGAGTGCATTGCTTTTCTCTGAAAATTCTCTTATTTTCACCTTGAAACATCTAGGGAGCTAGCTATCATTTGCTAATTAAGCCATCTCCTGGCCAGCCATTTGTTCTAATTGCCTTTTAGCTTCAACATAAGATCCCAAGCTTTTGGCACTGTGAAACAGAAAACTACATAAAACCCAAAACCAATTTATGAGGCGGCTTGGGCCAAATTCTTGTTCATCTGAAGTCAATAAAAAAATTTACTTTGATGAGACCAACATTTTGCCTTATGTGCAGTGGAGAAGCACCAGAAAAAACAAACAGACTACAAGGCCAATGGTAATGCCAGCAGTGGCAAATGCAGCCATGAGGAGAAAAGAAAAGAATTGGGGCAGGGGCTTTTTTTTTTTTTAAACAAAGGCAGATACATAAGACTCACTATTCCTTTTGATAATGTTTAAAAAATTTAAGAATGCAGACACTTTATAATTCACTACCCTTGCCAAAGTACATAAATTGTGTGCATCCCTTGTTGTAATTTGCCCCCTGTTGCAAAAACTGTGTAGTTGTGCTAATCTAGGCTATTACAGCAGCCAGTAGACCAACTGGTCATGTTTGGCACATAGTGAATAATGTGCAGCAGTTATTGTTGGATTAACATTTTAGCTTTCAGTTTTCCTAACAGTTTCTGACATGCTTGATCAATTCTTGTGATAGTGTAACTATGAAAAGCAAAAAGCCCAGCTTGTGCTGTAAATTAGATATTTAAGACACTATGGTACTTGGTACAGAACACGTGAATAAATGAGAGCTAGTGAACTGAAAAACAGTCTCACCAGCCCTGGTACTAAAAAATAGGGTAAATACTTTGTGCCATTATATATGTTGTTATAAGCCAGCTTCACCTAGATTAGAGGCTCAGCATTATAGGTACCTTCTTTTAAAAATGTTTGCCAGCTGATCCTTCAGAGTACAGTTCAAAGTACTCCTCAATACTGTCCTCTGGAGCACAGTAAGGAGAGTCTGCTTTACTGTAATGCTAGGAGATGGCACAATTATGGATCAAACTCCATTTCATATAGAAATGTTGGATACTGACTATTGGAAAGAGATACAGGGAGACCCTGGCCATCCATACCATTTTCCAAACAGGCTGCATGCAAATGTAGGGTGATCAACTCATCCAGACTTGGAGGGAGACATGACACCCACCTACTCACTCTAAGCACACATTTGCATTTTCACAATGTGCAGTACTCTCTTGCCCCTACCCCCCTCAAAGAGGCTGCTAGGAGGAAAGGGCTGAAATGGAAAATGGACTGAGAGAACCAATAGTGGTGGATAGAAACAAACACTGGAATGAAGAGGGGAGCAAAGCGGGAGGAGAGAACAAGGAAATAGAGAGGGAAAGTTAATATAGGTTTGAGATTACTGTTTAGCATTGCTTTGGGTGAGCATGTTGACAGAATTTAGTGCTGTTTATCAGCAGAAGCACATGCTTAATGTGAATACTTAAAAATCCAGTATGGTGTCCATATTACCATGAGTGATGGCATTAAGGAGAAAAAAAAGTAACAAAGTCTTTCACAGGTTGCTGCTAACTTCTCTTTTTATATGAGAGCTTGTACCTGCACAAGCTAAGACTACCCTGGTTTCACATCTTGGACCCAGTTTCCCAACAGGAAGAATGCTTGGACGAGGCTAAAGAGACAATGATTGAACTAAAGATAATTTCTTCAATATCATTGCTGAAGTGCACATAATTAATAGCATTCCATGTGTAGTTACAATTTCTCAGTTTATTAGCACCAAAAAACCCAGCATGTAACCAGAATCAGAGGCTTAGGGGTATTTGAGTTGATTACCTGTCCACTAATTACAAAAGAAAAAGACTTATCTGACCATAGACCAATTACAGGAAAATGCTCGTATCTTTGATACCAGCCTCCCCAGCCATTACTCCCTATAGCAATTTAGAAATTTATTATGTCATTATTATTACAGCAGTTCATTCTGCATACTCCAGTAACCTACAGCACATTATGGTCTCCATAAATAAACTTCTGCCTCTATGTATGCACAAAGATATTCTGCAAATTCCATTACAAATTGCACACATTCAGAGGTGCTTAAACTTCTGTAACACCCATAAGTTTAATAGATCTACATTATATTTTTTTTAAATGAATGTTAGAAACCAGAAAGTGAAGAAAATAATCATTCTTCTCCACTTATTTACATATAGCCCTCTGTTCAACAACTTTCTTTTTAACTTATTGCCTCCCCTCCCACAAAATCAGGACATTCTATAGTTGGAAAATAATATATATTGCTGAAAATAGAAATTCTGACAACCACAAATCCGGCAGTCAACACAGTATCTTGTAGATATGGAATATTTAATTCCTCTCAGAGAGAAGCACTGAGGTACTGAGTTCTCATGTGGGTTCTATTCTGTCATTTTTCCCTGTTTGTTTTATGCATGAAACCCCTAGCAGCGCTACAGTATTTAGACTGGTCAGTAGTGCCAGCAGGAATCTGAGGTCACTCAGCTCTATGTTAGTGTTGTCAATCCCATGGCATAGTTCTCATGTTCCCACATCTGGTGGAGAGTGGCACTTGCAATCAAATATTCTTAGCCAGACATTAAGGGGGAAAAAAAAACAGAGAAGCTTCACTGTGAGATGGATGAAACTGGTGTAGCGCTGAGTGACTGCTGATGATGCCCAATCCAAATACAAGAGCACTGGTTGGTTGGAAGGAGTAACCAGAACAGATATCTGTCCCTTTCATTCATGGAACATGCCTCTCATTTGTTATCAAACTTTAAAAGCTAGTAATCCTTTTGCACCCTTCCAAGAAGAATATTGTTTCTTTGAATAGTTTTGTTCTAACAACAAACATTGGCTTTAAGTGATTAGTTTAATCCATCAGAGACATTTATATGAAACTTCACTGTATTTGAAGATGTACCCAACCAACGCCATCATGTAAAATGAAAATATGCATTTTTATTAAGCTCCTGAAAAATAGAACTAATGATACCCAAAATGTTCACTATCCCACCCAGTTTAGGACTTTTCCATCAATCAAATCAACCTGCTCAATCCAATTCCCCTGAAAAAGCCTGTGGGGGGGGAGATTTGCAGGGTGACCTGAAGGCCAATTCATTTGAGCTCTGGTAGAGCAGCGGCAAGAAAGCAAATTTCAGACTATATCACCCTTCCCCCAAAAGAGGCTGTCCCATCTGGACTAGGAAGTGGTTACCTGTGTGCCTCAGATGACGATGATTGTTATGGTACCACCCAGGGTGAGATGACGACCTCTTAAATCTCCAAGATTTAAAATAATTTAGGTTATTCCAGACCACCAAACATCCTAGATATGACCATTGGAGTGTCACCAACATTGGCTGTTAATTGTTCTGTTGACTAATATCTAGTCAGGGTAAATTTGATTTATTCCACCACATTCTACTCTATGATTCTACCATACCACAGCACAGCAGTTAGCATTCATAGCCATATTTAAGGTGTCGTTTGAATTAGTAGAAAATGGAGGCCCAACTGCAAGAATGATTTCTCTCAGCAATGACCTCCATCTCTGACTCATAAATGGGGCTTACGGGTGACTGCTTCCAGGGTTGTTTGAAAAGGGAACTGATTTGCCTGCATACTTTATTCTCTTCAGCAGATATATGTCTGAGACTCACTAAACAGGGAAAAAATGTTTGTTCTATACAAAAATCAAAACTATATGGTGACAGGGGGAGGAGACGTAGGGAATCTACCAGATGTGCTACTAGAATGGTAACTACGGGGCAAACACTGATCTCCCTCCACTGCCCCCCACCAACCCCAGTCACCACAGGCCTAGAGAACCTGCCCCAAAGTTAACAGGTGCTATTTACTCTGTTGGGAATAGGCAGGATTTGAGGACCCCATGCAAAGGGAGCTTATGTATACCACAGAACCCAGTTCTCTGCAAGGTCAACATACCTCTTTGTAGGGAGGATTCTGCATGCCTCTGCTCTGTGTGTGTGTGGGGGGGCGGGGGTGTTAATACTGCAGAAGATATGGGGTACAGAGACAGATTAACTGGCCATTGCCTCTGTTTAGAGTGTTGGGGAGTGCCAGGGCTAAGGAAGCAATGCAATACAGAGGCTTCAGGTTGGAGGGGATTCCTTCCCCCCAGGACTCTCCAGTTATGCTCTGGACAAAGATTTGGGCCTATCAACAGGTTGCATACACAAAAATGTGCATCAGGTAGCGTATGTACATGAAGATACTCAATTATAATTTATTCTCTTTTAATAAGATCAACACACTAAACATACTTTAGTATTAAATGAATACATTCATACAAATTATTAGAGATGTAAACACTCTGTATCCCAAAGTAATTGCAAAATAATCACAGCAAAACATATATAATTAAAAAAACATGATGCAAGTCAGGACAAAACACTAATAAATAGATAGCTATCACTGATATATGCATTGGTCAATCAAGTTCCAATGACCGTGACTAAGCTCCTCATTAAACTTTAAGAGGCATCATACATACTTCCAATTCTAAACAATGTTAAATTTGTGGTGTAATTACCTCTGCCCACAAACAGGCACTGACATACTAAAAAAATTAAAACAGAGTATAGTTGCAATTTCATAATTTGTTTTCTTTAAACACCCTGCTGTACATCTCTGAAACAATAAAAACATATTAGGTTATTCACCACATTTCATGTGGTTCCTTTAGCATACCCTATCTATCCTTCCAGGAAGAAAGTACAAAATGTTTTTTTCTTTACCTAGTATGTTGCTGGTTGCTGTGATAGACATCCAGAAATAGCTAAATGGAATGATCTGCTGCTAGACTGACAAACAAGTTTCTCACTGTTAAGTTTTGCTTTTTTTTATATATCTTCCCTTTCAAAATGAGATCTAGATTCTATTTATTAAGAAAGTGGTTTAAGTGAAACCAAAATTACTTGCCTCCATTTTCAGTCGAAAGTGCTTGGTTTGGAAGTACTATTCGATACATTCTTCACAAGTTTTCCTTTTCTGCACGTGTGTATAATTTAGAATAAATTGTAGCTGTTATAAGTTTCACACAGTGTACCCTGTATTGTTTTGGATGGATTGGTGCAATATTCTTTTCTTTATAGTAGTAATCCCAAATTTCGGAATATATTCAAAGGGCAAGCTGACCAGAAAACATAGGTTCATAAACTGTATTTCTTGCAGTAGCATCTCTATTACTCACCCCTATTCATATATAATCTATATTATGCCATGCTCAGCATGATGTATAGGAGAGGGTTGGTTAAATCCAATAACTCAGTATATTCGGATCTCATCAGTCTTCCCAAATCTTCACTTAGAAGAGGGCCACAAGCCTCATCTCTTGCTTAGAGGTCAGTGACTCAACTGCTTCTCCAGAAAGCTGTAAGGTGTATTTATAAGATAGTTGCTTCTCACACTGATACAATCCATGCTAAATCATTTTAAAGTATATTATATGTGGAAGGCCCCATTTAAAGCCCAATATTTGATACTTTGCAGGGATTGGAATACCATGATCTCTTATTCTAAGTGCAGGAAGCAATCACTGTTACTTAGGTGTTGGGGGTGAATATTGAGTTTGTAATACTGCCAACTCTATTTACATTTACTGGAGATTCATTACAATATGAAAAATGTTGATAGCAGTTTGCATATGCACTTTGACAAAGTGCTAACTGTAAAGTTATAGTTTGCTTTGTCCATTCTCATTTATATTGTCCACTCTTCACTATATGATTACTAAACAATTATTGCTTAAAACAAAAATCAAATCGCACCTGGCTTAGATAAAATGGAAAACTTAGTCACCTGGGAGTCCAGCTTACCAGCACTATATTGCCACTAAAGCAAATTTTGAATATAGTTTTAGCCTATTTTACCTCTCCTTCCAAAGATTTTTCTGCAGAAGATACAAAATGGGCACTTTCCAGGATGGCATTTTATTTTTATATATGCTCCCAAGAGGAGTGACCTTTCAGCTTCCTTGAGATAAATGCTAGATTGACTATTGCAGGAGAATGAAAGAAAGCATAATTTGCCCCTCTGTGTATTGTCATTTTCCACAGCATTTTTCATATCTCCAGTCACCTTTATAACACATTTTTAAGTGCAAAGGTTTTATTCACCATATGGTTTTTCTTTTCACTTTAAAACTGGAAATGTTCATTTTCAATTGTAACATAATTCTGTCATCATTACATCTGGCCTGCTGACAAAACCCCACTTCTACTTCTACAGAGAGTTTCAAAGTCCTCATCTCCTATTTTAAATTTGACACAGAAGACAAACATTTTGCAGATTATGAAAGCAAGTATCATACACTTTTCTCCTTCCAATTTATCAAAAAATATACTAGATGTTATGATTCATCCAGTGAAATGTAATTTATTTAAGTTCAAATGAAAAAATACAGCAATGCCTAACCTCCAGCAGAGCAGAACTAATGTACACTTTGCATTTCTTCTTTCTATAGATGTTGCCTTGATCGAGGCTACCTAACCATTTTTCTTGTTCATAAGAGTCTCAAAGATAGATAAATGATACATAATGGGCTGCCTTGAAATGTTTAAGCCCTACAGCGAATGAGGGCCAAAAACTCCTCAAGTACAAAAAAATTCAGAGTTGATTTATACCTATTATAAACCCCTTCATAATTCTGAGGAGGAAATACAGCTCTTGCATTGTAAGGCATTTAAATTAGGATTAGAGTTATGATAGATTCTAAACTATGCATGAGTGGGTGAAATGAAAGTTTACTTAGACAACCACTATATTATTACTGATTTTTGCATAGTCTCTTTGACAGATCAGAAGAGAAAGCTTTACTGTTTCCAATTCAGGATTATAATATTTTTTATAAATGTTATAGTTTAATATAGATATTAAATACTCAAAGATTGCTTGGCATTTAAAAGAATCATTAATTTCAGTGGTTGCAAAAAATACTAAAATTACTAGATGGAGGGCCAAGTCCTCTCCAAGTCTTATACCACATGGATATGGACGTTTAACACCACAGATGTGCATGGAGCTTTACCAAAGATATGAAGATGGATTTCTTGCCCTGAAGAGCTTCACTAAAAAGTTAAACTATTCCTCATTACTTTGTCAAGTTTTCTCCAGCATGCCTGGGAGGAACCAACTCTGGATTAAGAAGACAGTTTATTCTCCATGTCCATTCTGACTTTTGCCACTTTGCCAACATAATTATAGCTATCTCAGTAATCTGTTTCATAAGTGGTAGTGGTTTTCAGTTGTGGACCCTGGTCTGTTAGGCACCAGTTTGGAAACAGTCATTATATCTAATATATGCCAAACCCTAAATGATGACTACTTCAGGCTCCAACTCACTGTCAGTTCAGACTGTACCTCAACAGACAAAAGGCTCCATATCCTGTTACCAATCTTCTGAATCTGTTAGTCAGTCTTTCTAAAATTTTAAATTTGGCTCCTTTATCTACATTATACACTTTTGCACTTCCAGTTTACAATGCTTTCCTTTGTTGGCTTATCAGGAGTTGTAGAAGTATAGTTTAGATAGCATGAACTTCATAGGTCATATAAATATTTATCCAATATTTTCATGCAAATTGAAAATGATATGGTGAATAATGTTACTTTGAAACATAGATGTCAGGAAAAAGAACGAGGAGTACTTCTGGCACCTTAGAGACTAAAAATTTATTTGATCATAAGCTTTCGAGAGCTACAGCTCACTTCATCGGAAAATACAGTGGAAAATACAGTGGAGAGATTTATATACACAGAGAACATGAAACAATGGGTATTACCATACACACTGTAATGAGAGTGATCAGATAAGGTGAGCTATTACCAGCAGGAGAGCCGGGGTGGGGGGCAGAAACCTTTTGTAGTGATCCTCAAGGTGGACCATTTCCAGCAGTTGACAAGAACGTCTGAGGAACAGCGGGGGGGGGGGAGGGGGATAAACATGGGGAAATAGTTTTACTTTCTGTAATGACCCATCCACTCCCAGTCTTTATTCAAGCCGAAGTTAACTGTATCCAGTTTGCAAATTAATTCCAATTCAGCAGTCTCTCATTGGAGTCTGTTTTTGAAGTTTTTTTTGTTGAAGAATTGCCACTTGTAGGTCTGTAATCGAGTGACCAAAGAGATTGAAGTGTCCCCTGAATAGATATGTGGGCACAATTGGCAATGGGCTTTGTTGCAAGGATAGATTCCTGGGTTAGTGGTTCTGTTGTGTGGTGTGTGGTTGCTGGTGAGTATTTGCTTCAGGTTGGGGGGCTGTCTGTAAGCAAGGACTGGCCTGTCTCCCAGGATCTGTGAGAGTGATGGGTCGTCCTTCAGGATAGGTTCTAGATCCTTGATGATGCGTTGGAGAGGTTTTAGTTGGGGGCTGAAGGTGACAGATAGTAGTGTTCTGTTATTTTCTTTGTTGGGCCTGTCCTGTAGTAGGGAACTTCTGGGTACTCTTCTGGCTCTGTCAATCTGTTTCTTCACTTCAGCAAGTGGGTATTGTAGTTGTAAGAATGCTTGATAGAGATCTTGTAGGTGTTTGTCTCTATCTGAAGGGTTGGAGCAAATGCGGTTATATCGTAGAGTTTGGCTGTAGACAATGGATCGTGTGGTGTGGTCTGGATGAACGTTGGAGGCATGTAGGTAGGAATAGCAGTCAGTAGGTTTCCAGTATAGGGTGGTGTTTATGTGACCATTGCTTATTAGCACCGTAGTGTCCAGGAAATGGATCTCTTGTGTGGACTGGTCCAGGCTTACGGTGATGGTGGGATGGAAATTGTTGAAATCATGGTGGAATTCCTCAAGGGCTTCTTTTCCCTGGGTCCAATTGTCTAGTGTTTGTAAAGTCCAGCCACAAGGAAATTTGTGTGGAAGGTTGTTTTTTTATGAGAGTATCCAGTTTTGAGAGCTCATTCTTAATCTTTCCCTGTTTGCTGCAGAGGATGTTGATCAGGTGGTTCCACAGTTTCTTTAAGAGTGTATCGCACAAGCTGTCAGCATAGTCTGTGTGGTATGTAGATTGTAATGGACTTTTTACCTTCAGTCCTTTTGGTATGATGTCCATCTGTTTGCATTTGGAAAGGAAGATGATGTCTGTCTGTATCTGTACAACTTTTTTCATGAAGTTGCTAGATTTCCACTCCAAACGTCTCAATTCAGTGCCTTGCCCGTTGCCAACTGTGTCCACATATCTATTCAGGGGACACCATCATAGGGCCTAATCACATCAGCCACACTATCAGAGGCTCGTTCACCTGCACATCTACCAATGTGATATATGCCATCATGTGCCAGCAATGCCCCTCTGCCATGTACATTGGCCAAACTGGACAGTCGCTACGTAAAAGAATAAATGGACACAAATCAGATATCAAGAATTATAACATTCAAAAACCAGTCTGAGAACACTTCAATCTCTTTTGTTACTCGATTACAGACCTACAAGTGGCAATTCTTCAAGAAAAAACTTCAAAAACAGACTCCAATGAGAGACTGCTGAATTGGAATTAATTTGCAAACTGGATACAGTTAACTTCGGCTTGAATAAAGACTGGGAGTGGATGGTTCATTACACAAAGTAAAACTATTTCCCCACGTTTATTCCCCTCCCCCTCCCCACCGCTGTTTCTCATCAAATGCTGGAAATGGCCCACCTTGATTATCACTACAAAAGGTCCCCCCCACCGCCCCCGCACCTGCTGGTAATAGCTCACCTTACCTGATCACTTTCATTACAGTGTGTATGGTAACACCCATTATTTCATGTTCTCTGTGTATATAAATCTCCCCACTGTATTTTCCACTGAATGCATCCGATGAAGTGAGCTGTAGCTCACGAAAGCTTATGCTCAAATAAATTTCTTAGTCTCTAAGGTGCCACAAGTCCTCCTTTTCTTTTTAAGGATAATGTAGTGGCCAGCAGAGCTAAGGATGATGAGAAATTTTTTTTAAGTTGGGAACATAAAGAATCTTAACAATAGATTTGGTCCATTACTGCATGCAATCAGTAGAATTATCAATAATTGGGGAAAAAAAACAGATGCTGCAAATAAATATTTGTATTCTGTATTTGGAATAAAAGGATGGTGTAGTCATACCACATGACGACAACAACACTTTCCATTTCCTACTAAAAGTTAGACATTTTAAAATCAGAAGGTCCGGATAACTTTGTTGAAAAAAAAAATACATTGGGAAAGTTCACTGGGCTATTAATGACAGGTTTCAGAGTAGCAGCCGTGTTAGTCTGTATTCGCAAAAAGAAAAGGAGTACTTGTGGCACCTTAGAGACTAACAAATTTATTTGAGCATAAGCTTTCGTGAGCTACAGCTCACATGCATCCAATGAAGTGAGCTGTAGCTCACGAAAGCTTATGCTCAAATAAATTTGTTAGTCTCTAAGGTGCCACAAGTACTCCTTTTCTTTTAGGGCTATTAATGTTGATTTTTAGTAGGTCTTGGAACATCGGGGAAGTTCTAGAAGGCTAGAAGAAAGCTAATGTTGTGCTGATATTTACAAAAAATAGGTAAATGGGATGACCAAGGTAATTATAGGCCTATTAGTCTGACATAGATCCCGGGTAAGATAATGGAGCAGCTGATAATGTGACTGATTAATAAAGAATTAAAGGAGGGTAATGTAATTAAGGCAAATCAACATTGGTTTATGGAAAACAGATACTCTCATATTAGCTTGATATCTTCTTTTGATGAGATTAGAAGTTTGGCTGATAAAGGTAATATTGATGTACTACATTTAGACTTCTGTAAGGTGTTTGACTTGATACCATAGAACATTTTTATTAAAAAAAACCTAGAATGATACAAAATTATCCTGGCACACATTAAATGGATTAAAACTAAGCTAACTGAAAAGTCTTAAAATGTCATTGTAAAATGGGGAATCATCATTGAGCAGGTGTGTTTCTGGTGAGATCACACAGGGATCGATTCTTGACCCTATGCTATTTAACATTTTTATCAATGACCTGGAAGAAAACAAAATCACTGATAAGGTTTGCAGATGACACAAATTGGGGTCATGGTAAACAATGAAGAGGACAGGTCACTGGATTGCTTCATAAACTGGGGACAAGCCAACAATGTGTGTGTTAATATGGCTAAATGTAAACATCTAAAAACAAAGAACATAGACCATATTTACAAGATCATGGACTGTATCCTGGGAAACAGTGACTAAGAGTTTTGGGGTTTGGGGAATAATCAGCTGAATATGAGATCCCAGTGTGATGCTGAGGCCAAAAGTGCTAATGCAATCCTTAAATGCGTAATCAGGTTCCATGTCAGGGTTGATAGCAAGGGTCAGAAGTCCGAGTCAGGGTCAGGTCAGAAGGTGAGATCCAAATCATGCACAGGTCAAAGCCAGGAGTTTAGGAGCAGGAATGATTGTAGCAGCTGCTGGAGATCCACAGAGTTTCCTGGACACTTCCTAAAATGCCCCCGGGTTTATGTAGGGTAGGGAGCCAATCAAGAGCCATGAAGCTGCTGTCTGTCAGACCCCTTGAGGTGGGACTTCCCGTGGTCTGGGTCCATAGCAGGTTGTGAATAGTGGAATGCAAGCTAGTTACAGCTGTTACTGGTTGGAAGCATAGAAATGACAGCTACTTGGCAGCTCTGCAGACCTGGATTCCAAATCCATGGGGTCCTACAAGTCTATGTTACACAGGCGGTCAGACTAGATGATCATGCAGGTGAATTTTGTTAAAATAATGCTACTAAATTAGTGCCAACCAGAAAAAAGAAATTCTATTTCACACAAAAATTGAGGTTACAGAATTTGTTGTCATTCTGCATGGGAAGAAAAAAATCTAAGCTCTTATCTCCACCCCCTCATGAAAAAACAAGAGACACCAACCAATAGCCCAGCAGTTGGGATCTCACCTGGGATGTGGGAAGCCCATGTTTAAGTCTCTGTTCTGCCTGATTCAGAGCAGAGACTTAAACCTTGGTCTCCCACAGCCCAAGTGCCCAAACCACTTGATTATTTGCTATTCTGACTTTGCTCACTCTCTCTTTTTCATACTGGATCCGAGAAACCTTCCAAATAGAAGTTTTGTTGAAACCATTGTCTGCATGCAAAAAGTTTTTGTTTCAAAGAACTGACATGAAATCCCATAGGAACCTAGCATAAGAAGAATCATACTGGATCAGACCAATGGTCAATCTAGCCCAGTATCCCGTCTTCTGACAGTGGCCAGTGCCAGATGTTTCAGAGGGAATGAACAGAACAGGGTAACCCACCCACCATAGTGATGAATAACCATTATGCTGTCCTGGCAAGAAGTGATGAGGAATCACCCCCCGAAGGTGAAGGAGGACAAGCCATGTACCCTCAAGGCTGGAAGAATCACAGCCACCACTCCCAGGGGGAAACATAGAGTAGTGGTGGTTGGTGACTCTCTTCTGAGGGGAACAAAGGCACCCATCTATCAGCCTAACATAGCATGCCAGGAGGTATGCTGACTGCAAGGGATCTGAGACATTGCAGAATGATTGCCAAGGATCATCCAGCCCTCTGACTACTACCCCATGGCTGCTCACCTATGTGGGCACTAATGATACTGCAAGGTATGACCCTAAGCCAATCAAAAGTGAATACAGGGCTCTGGGAGTAAGGGTGAAAGAGTTGAGGGTAAAGGTAGTATTCTCTTTGATCCTTCCAGTAGGAGCCTAGTCAGCGACAGATGTATCCTGAAGATGAATGCCTGGCTTGCTAGGATGGTGTTGTCAGGAGGGCTTTGGCTTGCTTGACCATGGGACGCTGTTCCAGGAAGAAATGCTAACCAGAGATGGGTTACAGCTATCGAGGAAGGGGAAAAGCATATTTGACTACAGACTGGCTAACCTAGTGAGGAGGGCTTTAAATTAAGTTACAGTGGGACAGGTGAGAAAAGCCCATAGGTAAGTCAAAAACAGAGACCTGGGAGAAGGGCTGGAATCTCAGGGGAAGCATGAGCAGGTATAGCAGGGATAAGGGATATACAAGAGAGAACATGGTGGGGAAATCAAATCAGTATCTTATATGTCTATACCAATGCAAGAAGTATGGGGAATAAGCAGGAAGAACTTCAGGGTGGGCAGGGATAGCTCAGTGGTTTGAGCATTGGCCTGCTAAACCCAGGGTTGTGAGTTCAATCCTTGAGGGAGCCATTTAGGGATCTGGGGCAAAAATTGGGAATTGGTCCTGCTTTGAGCAGGGGGTTGGACTAGGTGACCTCCTGTGGTCCCTTCCAACCCTGATATTCTATGAAATACTAGTTAATACACACACAGCTATGACATAATTGGCATTACAGAGATAGGACAAGAAGCAATGGGCTTAAGTTGCAGCAAAGTTTAGGTTAGACATTAGGAAAAATTTCTAACTCTCAGGGTGGTTAAGTGGAATAAATTGCCTTGGAAGGTTGTGGAATTTGGGGATTTTTAAGAGCAGCTTAGAGAAACCTGCTAGGGATGGTCTAGATAATACTTAGTCTGCCATGAGTACAGAAGACTGGAAAAAAATGACCTCTCGAGGTCCCTTCCAGTCCTGAGATGCTATTATTGTAACTATTGAGTGATCCATCCTCTGTTGTCCACTCTGAGCTTCTGGCAGTTAGAGGCTTAGGATACCCAGAGCACGAGGTTGTAGCCCTGACCATCATGGCTAATAGCCATTGGTGGACCTATCCTTCATGAACTTATCTAATTCTTTTTTGAACCCCATTATAGTTTTTGTCTTCACAACATTCCCTGGCAATTAGTTCCACAGGTTGATTGTGCATTGTGTGAAGAAATATTGCCTTTGTTTATTTTACATTTTCAGCCTATTAATTTAATTGGGTGGCCCCATAGTTCTTGTTTTATGTGAAGGAGTAAACACTTTCTTATTCACGTTGTCAACATCATTCATAAATTTTATAGACCTCTATCATAGTCTCTCCTAGTCAGCTGCTTTCCAAGCAGAACAGTCCAGTCTTTTTAATCTCACTCATACGGAAGCTGTTCTATAACAATCATTTTTGTTGCCCTTCTCTACACCTTTTCCAATTCTAGCATACCTTTTTTGAGATGGGGTGATCAGAACTTCACACAGTATTCAAGGTTTGGGCATATCATGGATTTGTATAGTGGCATTATGATATTTTCTGTCTTCTTCTCTATCCCTTTCCTAATATAGATAGCTTTTTGACTGCTGCTGCACATTGAGTGGATGTTTTCAGAGAACTGTCCATGTTAATTCCAAAATCTTTCTTGAGTGGTAAGAGGTAATTTAGACAATCATTTTGTCTATACAGTTAGGATTATGTTTTTCAACAAGCATTGTTTTGTATTGATCTATGTTAAATTTCATCTGCCATTTGTTGCACAGTCACCCAGTTGAGTGAGATCCCTTTGCAGTCAGGTTTGGACTTAACTATTGTGGTTAATTTTATATCATCTGCAAATTTGGCCACCTCACTGTTCACCCTGTTTTCCAGATCATTTATTAATATCTGGAACAGCACACATCACAGTACAAACACTGCTATTTACCAGTCTCCATTCTGAAAATGGACCATTTATTCCTACTCTTTGTTTCCTGACTTTTAAGCAGTTAATGATCCATGAAAGGACCTTTGCTCCTATTCCATGACTGCTTACTTTGCTTAAGAGCCTTTGGTGAGGGTGTCAAAAGTTTTCTGAAATCCAAGTACACTATGTCACTTGTCCACATTTGTTGACCCCCCTCAAAGAATTTTAATAGAATGATGAGGCATGATTTCCTTTTACAAAAGCTGTATTGGCTCTTCCCCAGCATATTGTGTTCATCTATGTGTCTGGTAATTCTGTTCTTTACTATAGTTTCAACCAATTTGCCCAGTACTGAAGTTAGGCTTATGGGCTTGCCATTGCCAGGATTGCCTCTGGAAACTTTCTTAAAGGGCCATCACATTAGCTGTACTTCAGTTATCTGGAATAGAAGCTGATAGGTAACACACTACAGGTAGTAGTTCTGCAATTTCATATTTGAGATCCTTCCAAACTCATAGGTGAATACCCTCTGATCCTGGTGACTTATTACTGTTTAATTATCAAATTTGCTCCAAAACCTCCTTATTGACATATTCTGGGACAGTTCCTCAGATTTGTCACATAAAAAGACTAGTTCAGATATAAGAATCTCCTTCACATCCTCTCTACTAAAGACCAATGCAAATAATTCATTTAGCTTCTCCACACTTGTCTTATTTTCCTTGAATGCTCCTTCAGCGCCTCAATCATCCAGTGGCCCCATTGACTGTTGTTTGTCAGGCTTCCTGATTCTGAAATACTTAAAGAAATTGCTGTTAATTTTTTAGTCTTCTGTTAGTTGCTCTTCAAATTTTTTTGAACTGCCTAATTATGGTTTTACACTTGACAGTGTCCTTATTAGGATTTCACTTCCAATTTTTAAAGGATGCCTTTTTGACTGTAACAGATTCTTTTACTCTGTTTAGTAAGAGGTGCCTCTATGACTAGGTTTTTAAATTTGGGGTATACTTTAGTTTGAGCCTCTAGGATGGCATTTTTAAAAGTTTTCATGGAACTTGCAGGCTTGTTCTTCTTACTGTATCTTAATTTCCATTTAACTAGCTTCCTCATTTTTGTGTAGTTCCCCTTTCTGAAGTAAAATGCTACTGTTGTGAGGTTCTTTGTATTTTCCTTCCCACGAGGATGTTACATTTAATTATATTAAGGTTGCTGTTACTGAGCAGTTCAGCTATAGTCACCTCTTGGACCAGATTCTGGTCTCCATTTAGGACTAAATACCATTGAAATGAGATCAGAAACTTCACAACTATCTTTAACTAATCTGTCAACCTAAAAAGGTTCATTGTTGAGCAGATAGAGTAGAGTATTTATATACCAATTGCACTTGGCTTCCAGTTCATAACAATTCTAAATTACAAGTGGGAATGTTTTGTATTAGAATCTTTACCATATTGTATTAAAATCTATTTAATTGAATGAAAATCAAAATACTAAATTAATTTTTCAAGCCAGCTTCATCTTGTTCAAATTGTTTGAGACTTCTTTTGCATACTGTAAGGATTTTCAAGCCAATTCTGGATATCAGGTAGCCTATGGATTTAGCCAGGTAACTAGGGGGAAGGTTTTTTTTCTTCAAAGTCCTTTCAACTAGCTTTTAGTGGGCAACATTAACATACACACAAAATAATTACTATTAAAATTATGTTCTATTAATCTGTTACTTGGGCCAGTAGAATTTCTTGAGCCTTGCTATATGAGAATGTTACCACTGAAGTAGCATATTATTTTTCCAGACTAGGTTCTCTGAGGGATGTGCTGGCCACCACTTCCTGCAGTCCCCATTGGCCTGGAGCGGCGAACCATGGCCAGTGGGAGCCGTGATCAGCCAAACCTGCAGACAAACCAGACTTGCCCACCAGGGGGTTTACCTTGGCGGGCCGCAAGCCAAAGGTTGCTGCTCCCTGTCCTATACTAAGATCAGGCAGTGACTTAGTAATGACCACCACCTATGAATCACTGTCGTTTTCTGAGGTGCTAAGGTGTTCCTTGGAAGTCTCCCTTCAAGTAATATGAATGCCAAATTTTGTTAGTTTGAGAGGCCTGGTGGGGTGGTAGCACAAGGTAATAGAATTGAAGATGTGGCTAGTAACCTAAAACTTATTTGAGAAACAAGGTGGATGTGGTCATATTCTTTCATTGGACCACCTTCTGTTGGTGAGAGAGACAAGCTTTCGAACCACACCGAGCTCTTCCTCAGGTCTGGGAAACTAACTCACACAGTCTCACTGCTAAATACAAGGGGGGGGGAAGAGATTGTTTAGTGTAAGTAGGTAACACATTTCAAGATACCATTCAAGATGGAGTGGTCGATTAACACCCTTCGAGTCATAGGGAGGAAAGGGGGGGTGAAAGTGAAGAGGTTTGTTAGTGGGTTACAGACTGTTGTAAAAAGTCAAATTCAGTGTGTATATTTAGTCAGTGACTTAATGTCTAGTCAATTAGGAATTTGAGCTCCCAGGCTTGTCTTTGGAAGGTGTTGTGGAGGTTTCCTTTGAGAGCGAGGACTGATAAATCAGATGAGAGAGATCACTTTGTGAAAGTGTTCACCCACAGGTGATGTGATGTTTTGTCACTCATGATTGTTCAGGGTGTGATGCTGGTAAACCAGGTGCCAACTCCATTGCCAAGTCTGTAGCCATCAGCTAAGCACTGACAAACTCATAGCTGGAAACCAAACCAGCTCACCTGTATGTTAGGTTCTTATAAGACTAATACCTATTTTGAACAAAACTATTTAGTGTTTAGACTTCAATACATACTTGTAAGTGGTTGCATATGCATCAATTTCACTTGTAGCATCTGTATTCCATTCCATAAGGAAATATATTAAGTTGTGCTTTATATATTTATAAACTTTGAAAAGGTTTGCTCTGAACTTGTGGACCCAAGCATGAAAATTGTCCATTCAGGTGGCCTATCAAGATTAAACAGGCCATTAAGGAATATCACGATACAAAGGTGAATGGCCCTATCACATCTTGGAAGTGCTACATGCAAGGGAGCTCATCTCATGGATTCAACATAAAAAGATAAAACAGGGTCACAAGAAAATTTTTCATCTCTTGTCTGTTTGAACTCTCACAGGGCCAGAAACACTACACTAAGTGGATCCACCCTAAAAGACATTCTTAATTGACAGATTACTATGTGTCTATCTCTAGGAATCACAGATAATTCATTTATGTGTATATGGTTGTTTGCTTTAACCTGTAAATAACTCATCTCTTTTTCCTAGTCAAACCTTCAGTTAATTACAGGATTGGCTACAAGCATTGCCTTTGATGTGAGATTTAAGATACAAATAGGGCTGGGATAAGTGACTTGTCTCTTGGGACAGGAAGCAACCTGAATATTTTGTGATTGGCAAGATAGACTGGAGTGCCTAGAGGGACCGTCTGTGACACCACAGTAAGACTGTTAAATATTGTTACTGGCTTGGTGAAATCTAATTATAGAACTCACCAGTTTGGGGCGTTGGCCTTGTTTTGAACCCTCTGCCTGGAGCTAAGCTCTCACCGTGATGAGTCACTGCAGACAGCACAGCACAAGGTATTCAGGCTCCCATGAGAAACCAAAAGTCAAAATGTACTTTAATTATGCTGCTGAATGTTTGTGAATTAATGGTTAACCTATTCATGCCAGTTTACCAAGGAAGGCTGGCAGAGCACCCTAACTTCATCTGAAATTCCTGGGCCCTGACAATATAGGAGAAACAGAAGCTAAAGTCAGAATATATTTATCTGAAAAAAAAATATTTATTGAAACTTACTTGAAGTCAGCATTCAAAAGCTAATGCTTTCCTTATTGATTTCCATGCAGTATGAGTTTATTTGCTGTCTTGATTTCTATTACTTCCCTGTCTTGTAATCATGAAACTGGGAACCTCCACTGAGAAAGCCGTAAATGCTTTACCTTTCTGTTGTGCACTGACTGCTGGTGGGACTTGTGTGGAAGGGGGATGCATAAGAAGAAAAGAAAGGCATTATGGAAATATTTATAGATTCATAGATACTAAGGTCAGAAGGGACCATTCTGATCATCTAGTCCGACCTCCTGCACAGCACAGGCCACAGAAACTCACCCACCCACTCCTATGAAAAACCTCACCCATGTCTGAGCTATTGAAGTCCTTAAACCATGGTTTAAAGACTTCAAGGAGCAGAGAAGCCTCCCTCAAGTCACCCATGCCCCATGCTACAGAGGAAGGCGAAAAACCTCCAGGGCCTCTCCAATCTGCCCTGGAGGAAAATTCCTTCCCGACCCCAAATATGGCAATCAGCTAAACCCTGAGCATATGAGCAAGATTCACCAGCCAGGTACTACAGAAAATTCTTTCCTGGGTAACTCAGATCCCATCCATCTAATATCCCATCTCAGGGGATTAGTCCTATTTACCCTGAATATTTAAAGATCAATTACTTACCAAAATCCCATTATCCCATCATACCATCTCCTCCATAAATTTATCAAGTAGAATTTTAAAACCAGATAGATCTTTTGCCCCCACTGCTTCCCTTGGAAGGCTATTCCAAAACTTCACTCCTCTGATGGTTAAAAACCTTCGTCTGATTTCAAGTCTAAACTTCCTGGTGGCCAGTTTATACCCATTTGTTCTTGTGTCCACATTGGTGCTGAGCTGAAATAATTCCTCTCCCTCTCCTGTATTTATCCCTCTAATATATTTATAGAGAGCAATCATATCTCCCCTCAACTTCTTTTAGTTAGGCTAAACAAGCCAAGCTCCTTGAGTCTCCTTTCATAAGACAAGTTTTCCATTCCTCGGATCATCCTAGTAGCCCTTCTCTGTACCTGCTCCAGTTTGAATTCATCCTTTTTAAACATGGGAGACCAGAACTGCACACAGTATTCTAGGTGAGGTCTCACCAGTGCCTTGTATAACGGTACTAAAACCTCCTTATCCCTACTGGAAATGCCTCTCCTGATGCATCCCAAAACCGCATTAGCTTTTTTCACAGCCATATCACATTGGCAGCTCATAGTCATCCTATGATCAACCAATACTCCAAAGTCCTTCTCCTCTTCCGTTACTTCTAATTGATGCGTCCCGAACTTATAACTAAAATTCTTGTTATTAATCCCTAAATGCATAACCTTACACTTCTCACTATTAAATTTCATCCTATTACTATTACTCCAGTTTACAAGGTCATCCAGATCCTCCTGTATAATATCCCAATCCTTCTCCGAATTGGCAATACCTCCCAGCTTTGTATCATCTGCAAACTTTATTAGCACACTCACACTTTTTGTGCCAAGGTCATTAATAAAATATTAAATAAGATTGGTCCCAAAACCGATCCCTGAGGAACTCCACTGGTAACCTCCCTCCAACCTGACAGTTCGCCTTTCAGTAGGACCCGTTGCAGTCTCCCCTTTAACCAATTCCTTATCCACCTTTTGATCTTCATATTGATCCCCATCTTCTCCAATTTAACTAATAATTCCCCATGTGGCACGGTATCAAATGCCTTACTGAAATCTAGGTAAATTAGATCCACTGCATTTCCTTTATCTAAAAAACCTGTTACTTTTTCAAAAAAGGAGATTAGGTTGGTTTGGCACGATCTACCTTTTGTAAAACCATGTTGTATTTTGTCCCATTTACCATTGACTTCAATGTCCTTAACTAATTTCTCCTTCAAAATTTTTTCCAGGACCTTGCATACTGCAGATGTCAAACTAACTGGCCTGTAGTTACCCGGATCACTTTTTTTCCCCTTTCTTAAAAATAGGAACTATATTAGCAATTCTCCAATCATTCGGTACTACTCCTGAGTTTACAGATTCATTAAGAATTCTTGCTAATGGGCTTGCAATTTCAGGTGCCAATTCCTTTAATATTCTTGGATGAAGATTATCTGGGCCCCCCGATTTAGTCCCATTAAGTTGTTTCAGTTTCGCTTCTACCTCAGATATGGTAATATCTACCTCTATATCCTCATTCCCATTTGTCATGCTACCATTATCCCTAAGATCCTCTTTAGACTTATTAAAGACTGAGGCAAAGTATTTGTTTAGATATTGGGCCATGCCTAGATTATCTTTAACCTCCACTCCATCCTCAGTGTTAAGCGGCCCCACTTCTTCTTTCTTAGTTTTCTTCTTATTTATATGGCTATAGAACCTTTTACTATTGGTTTTAATTCCCTTTGCAAGGTCCAACTCTACTCGACTTTCAGCCTGTCTCACTTTATCCCTACATGTTCTGACCTCAATTAGGTAGCTTTCCTTGCTGATCCCTCCCATCTTCCACTCCCTGTATGCTTTCTGCTTCTTCTTAACACCTCTCTAAGATGCTTGCTCATCCAGCTTGGTCTACAACTCCTTCCTATGAATTTTTTCCCTTTTCTTGGGATACAGGCTTCCGATAGCTTCTGCTGCTTTGATTTAAAGTAATCCCAGGCCTCCTCTACCTTTAGATCCATAAGTTCTTCAGTCCAATCCACTTCCCTAACTAATTTCCTTAATTTTTGAAAGTCAGCCCTTTTGAAATCAAAAACCCTAGTTGCAGATTTATTTTTGTTAATCCTTCCATTTAGTTTGAACTGAATTAGCTCATGATCACTTGAGCCGAGATTGTCCCCTACAACCATTTCTTCTATGAGGTCCTCGCTACTCACCAAAATTAAATCTAAAATGGCATCCCCTCTAGTCGGTTCAGCAACTACTTGATGAAGGAATCTATCAGCTATCGCATCTAGGAAAATCTGAGCCCTATTATTATTACTAGCACTGGTCCTCCAGTCTATATCTGGGAAGTTAAAGTCTCCCATGATCATGCAGTTTCCATTAGTATTTACTTTATTAAAGACATTAAAAAGGGCTCTATCCATATCCGAATTAGATCCCGGAGGTCTATTGCACACCCCAAGCACTATCGTAGGAGAGGCTTTACTAGTTTTCTTCCCCAATGTAATTTTTGCCCACACGGACTCTGTCTTATCCATTGCATCGCTTCTTATTTCTTTACATTCTACCTCATCATTGATATACAATGCTACTCCACCACCTTTACCTTTGTTTCTGTCTTTCCTAAACAGCACATACCCTTCAATACCTGTAGTCCAGTCATGACTACTATTCCACCATGTTTCTGTTATCCCTATAATATCTGGTTTCACTTCCTGCACCAGTAGCTCTAGTTCCTCCATTTTGTTACCTAGGCTCCTCGCATTGGTGTATAAACAGCTTAATTTTTGCTGTTTGGCCTCGCTCACATTTTGTACCCTATTAGGCACAGTCATTCTACAGCCAGTATAATTTATTAGACTAGTATCCACACCGCCCTCGCTCCTTATATACATTCTCCTACCCACGGCTGTATCCTTTCTTACTTCGTCTTCTTCCCTCTCAATGCTAAAATCTGGTGTGGAGATTTCCTGGACATCTCCCATCCATCTCCCCCTAATTCCTAGTTTAAAGCTCTCTTTATCAGTTGTGCCAGCCTTGATCCTAGAAGTCTATTTCCTTCTCCTTCCATCCTACTCAGATGAAGTCCATCCCGAGAGAACTGTCCTCTGTCCATGAATGCCTCCCAGTGGCCATACATCCCAAAGCCCTCCTTATAGCACCACTGCCTAAGCCATCTGTTGACAGTCATAATCTTGTCACACCTTTGTTGCCCTTCTCTAGGAACAGGAAGGATCCCGCTAAAGATCACCTAAGCCTCAATTTCCTTAAGTGTCTTCCCCAGCCTAGCATAGTCTCCCTTAATACTTTCCAGCGAGAATCTAGCCGTATCGTTTGTTCCCACATGAAGGATAATTAGGGGATTCTTTCCCGCTCCCTTTAGGATCCTTTTCAACCTCAGGTCTACATCCCGTATCTTAGCACCCGGAAGACAGCACACCCTTCTATTCTCTGGATCAGCTCTAGTTACAGGCCTGTCTATTCTTCTCAATAAAGAGTCCCCGATCACATAGACCTGCCTTTTCCTGGTGACGGTGCTCTTCTCCAGTCTCTCCCCTGTTCCCTCTGGCTGCAAGTTCTTTCCATTCCTATTTTCCCTTATAATCTTCTTCAACCCATCCTGTATCCTCCTGGGGCTCATATTTGGTGTAGTCTCCCTTGACTCTTCCGCTTTTCCTATAGGACTAGCCTCTCTTCTCTTCTTCCTTACCCTTCCACATTCAACAAGTACCTGCTGAGCCCCTTCTTCATTTTCCAACTTTGCAAACCTGTTCCTAAGCTCTATTTCTCCTTCACTAGCCCGTCTTTTCTCTGCCTGGTTCTTTTAGTCACATGTTTCCACTGACCACTTTCCTCACCCAGTCTCCCCTCAAAATTCCCCAGCCCTGCTTCCATCTGTGAGTCTGAGCTTTTCCCTTCAGATACCTCATGTCTTTGCTCCATCATCTGCTCAAACCCCTTCCTAAACTCAACGAGACTTTCCACCTGCATCTGCAAACCTCGAATCTTTTCCTCCATCAGCTCTATCAGACGACATTTCATGCAGAAAAAAACTCTTACCGGTTCCCCCTTCCAGGATCATGTACATACCACAGCTTCCACATCCAGTCATCCTCAATGTGTCTTCCACTACAGGAGTCACTCCCACAGCTGCCTCCATATCTGTCATCGCCTTCCCACCTAAATCCTGTTAATCTGGGAAACACAAGTCACACCAAAAATACCACCCCCCCCAGCAAAAGCAAACCCCAAACAAGCACCACAATACAAACTCTCACTCAAACTCCCCTGTTTACAGCTCTGTTTGCTAGCTCCTGTGCCGCTGCAGCTGTCTGTGCCGCTGCACGACTGGCTGGCTACCTTTATAGGACCCCTAGTCAGAAGCCCCACCCCCTAAGCAGGGCTCAGCTGCTCTCCTTTCCCAGGGAGCCTTTAGACAGGGAGAAGTGAGGATTACTGATTGAAATGATGTTAGGGGGCAGGGCAGGAGGAAGATTTTGCATTCCTCCCCCCACTTGAGGCAGTGAACATTGCCTCAGATATTCAGGTCTACACTAAGGCCTTCTCAAATAGCATTAACTCCGCCTTCATGTCTCTCAAGGAGATGAGGCAGAGTGTTCTATCATAGCACAAGGTTGCTGCCAAAAAGTAGCATGTCTCCAGCAGGGGTAGGGCTGCCAGGAGGGAAATGGCCAAAGAAAGAGTCTGGGGAAAATCATCCATCCTGCCATAGATTCTATAAGACTTACAGCACCCCATTTTGTCTTCAAGCATTTCAAAGCCCCTCAATGCACTGAGGAGACAGTTTGAATAAAATTCGAAATGGTTCCACTGACCCCTCTCACAGCCTCTCTCAGCTATCTGTGTGGAAGGGTATGAGTCAGCCTCACATTATGGCCTCCTGCTGTGTTTCATATAAACTCTGCAAGTCTCGCTGTACAGCTGGAGTTTTCCTTTACAGCTATGCAGCTACAAACATAGAGTTGCTGTGAAACAGAAAAACAAAGAGCACTATTAAAATATCCACCCATGGGAGATATTTATGGTAGGAGAGGTTGTTTTTTTGTTTTTAATTAAACCTATTTTAGATCTGGAGCTATTTCCAGACAGTCTTCACCCCCTGGAATCCCTTCATAGGGGTGGGTGTGCAGCAAAAGGCAAAAAGAGAGAAGAGGCCAGATGAATTTCCACCCCCAACGCTGCTGTAGACTCTAGAGAGAAGAGCCCCCGGCCCATGGTCATTAGGAGTTTGATGGGAGGGGAGGCCTCTTTGTAAGCAATTCCTAATCTCTGCAGTTGGGAGTCCATTTCCTGACAACACATAGAAGTTAACAGGAATGATACTCTTTCGCAGATTTTAGGAGAGCTGCAATATAAAAGGACAGAGTCATGGTTGGAGACTGGTTAGAACAAGAATCTGAGGCCAGGGGATCAAGGTGGACATTACAAAGACTGCTCAGTTACACCATCCTTCTTGTGATCCTTCCAGGGTTTCTGAAGGAAGTTCCTCTCCAGCAGAATTTAGTATTATTAAAACTAAAAGACATTTTTCACACAAAACATGTTAAAATGAGGTTTAGGCTGCAGGTGCATATCCTTGCTGGGGTATACATTGCTTTTCAAGGAGGTTTGTATTAAAAAAACTTCAGACAGATTAGAAACCTGAGAAAGTCAGAGTTAGCACTGTACTTCTCAAACAAAGCATTGGCTCATATTCAAACTACCATCACAATCCTAAATCTGCCCTGGTAGAGACAAGATCTCAATTGCTGACTTGATCATCATCATCATCATCATCCCAATACATTAAATAGTCATCAGCATTTGCTAGCACAGTGCTTGAAATGAAATAGTAGAAACAGGACAGTAACAACACACTTCACAATGCATTCAATTGCAATTTCACCTTCCAAACTCAAGTCCAAAATACCAAACTTACATTGTGTCATGTGGATACAGCAGAAACTATTTTCAAAGCAGAAATTTGCTCTGTTGCTTTTTCCAAGAGATACAAAACTGGAAGGCAGAAGCATTATAGAGCCTTAATTGAGAAAGTCCCTTGCCTTAATAATAATCTAAATAGCAGAAAAGCACATTTTTCAGCACACCTGTCATATTTAAAGCCTTTTGCTACCACAAAGTTTGTTTGTAAATGTGTGGCTAAGTTATGCAAACAATGGATTATGGAGACAGTCATTTCAAAATTAAAGGTACCCACCTATTACTACTTAAGGCTTGAATTCACTGCAAAGTCATCAAGACTAAATACTTAAGGAAGATGTGCACAGTAAATCCAGTCAATGATCGCAGGTAACAGCTTTTTTATTAATATACTTCTCACTTTCAGTTATCCAAATGAGCAAATACACATCTTTAGGTTACTCAGAGTACAATATTTTCTGTTATATTCTGAGAGTAGCACATGGTTGCAACTCTGCTTGAGCAGAGTTAAGGCTGTGATTGTTATGAGTGAAAGTTAGTGCATTGTTTGAGAAGTTCAGCATTAACACTAAATTTGTCGGATTTTTAACTTTGTTAATTATTTTTTAAAGATATAATATGCTGGAAAAGTAATATACACTTAAGCCACTGACATTTCTGCAACCTTATCTTCACAATAACTAAGCTGTTGTTCAGGGGGCTGGAAGAGAAGTGGGCATTTACTAAGTTTTGAGTAATTTCAGTGTAAAAAATCCAGAGTTCCAAAATATGTAAAAAGTTCTTTGAACCTTCTTAATAGTTACAAAGGTTTCGGGAAGATGGTGAAACTACCCCCCGTCCCTCACCCCCTTCTTCTTTATTCTGAAGAACAGTTTTGAGAGAATGTCCATCTTTGATTCACATGCAGAGTTTGCTCCCATTGAAATCAGCAGAAGTGGCTGTGACCCTGAGAGCATCCCAAGGCCAGAGGGGAAGGGAGTCCCAGTCCCCAGTTCTTGGGAGCACAGAGAGATGGGTCTTTCAACCAAGAAGGCTGAAGTCTCTGGAAACTGCTTAGTCAAAGATTTTAATTAAGTTTTAGTCTTAGAAGTGAATTCCTACTTTTGTTTATAACCCTTTCTAACCCTTATTCTTTCTTCTTGGTATCACAACCTATGACTTTTGTTTAATAAGCTTGGTTTTTCCTTTTATTATAAACCAGCCCAGTGCTTTGATTAAAATAGAGTGTTTGTTCAAAGCAGCAAACAGTAAGCTGTGATATACTGTTTCTCTAAAGGGAACAGCAAACAACTTCCTTAAGCATACCAGGAAAGGGCTAGACACTTCAGGGCAGATGGTTTGGGGAAAATTTAGGACAGAGTGTGTTTGGGGGGTCACCCCTGCATAATGTAACTGGGTGAGAGAGACTAGAGGGGGCTGTCATATTGTAGACAGGTTGCTGGGGTCAGAATGTTGAACCAGGGTTGTACAGCACAGACACTCAGAATACTGCATTCTTGTCTCCTGGAATGCAGGCTGTGAGCTATAAAGGCAAGCTAGACACCCTGGCTGTGCTGACACAACCCCTTACTGGTCTGGATTGCATGTCACAGTGGCACACACAGATTAGTGGCAGTAAATGTCCTTACTTATCTCTTGGTCTTGAAATAATGTAATAACTGGACAATTCTTGACTGCAAGCAGAATGCCACCCTCATCCATCATCCCCATTTACTAGAACTCTTGGCCTTATTTAATTTTTTCTCTTATCAAAGTGTCAGTGTCACTCTGCACTGCCATATGCAAGGCTATGGGAGACAACTGAACTCCAGGGTTGCTATACTGCCTACTTAACTATTATAGTGAGGGATGAAATCTAAAAAAATAATCCATATATATATATTCTGGGAAGAGACAAATGTGTAACGTGTTCCCATTTAGAGTTCTTTGCCATCACGTGCACCACACATCTCTCTACAGCCATGCAGGGGAGAATTAATCTCCAATAGATATCTTGGAACCTCAGTCTTTACAATTCAATTTGAACTAGTGGAAATTCAGGCTTTCCCATAGTAGCTGAAGAATTGTGCAAATGGGCAGGGGGGCATGAGGAGAGGAAACTGGCTGAACTGAAACAGAATAAGAATGGTTTCTGTGCTGTTTTCCTCCAAATGGGGCTACATCCTTTTTCTGAGGTCTTAAGAGCAAATCATCTCTTTATGAGGTGGGGGGGAGAGACAAAAAAATCTGATGGGAGAGTGCAACAATTTTTCACGCACACAAAAAAAGTAGATTAAATCAAATTGAAATAATTCAGACATATGTATCAGATCTTCAGAGACACTGTAGCTTCCAATTTTAAAGTGGATTTCAAGGGAATTTAATATGATTTTAATATACTAAAGGCAAGGTTGCTTTCAGAAGGCATTCAAACTATGGTCTGAGAGTAAGCTATAAACTAGCCAACTGCTTGGCATGGCAAGTGTCATACTTAATAGGAAAACTCATGCTAAAATTACTTACTAACTCATTTGCCAGCATCCTTATGGATGTAACTGTAGGTGCACTGCAAGCTATTTTTGTACAATTAATCCAAACCAAGTTTTAGATTGCACAGTGGAGCAAAGCAGAATTTGTTTTGTGTTATCACTTTAAAGCAATTCAGCTATTCATAAAATGTCAAGATTATTCTTCCCATTCTCTTTAAAGAGAATTATCTATCAAGTGTATTTCTAAAGTGCTTGTCATCTTGGTATCTGTGTGTTGAACAAAACGATGCTGTTGAACATTCATGCAGCAATAAAATTAGAATAAATCATTTAAAACCTCTCCTTGTTATTTGCTATTATACTAGGTAGTCCAGTAGTTTTTACAATGCTGCTGCAGCTGCATACAGGAGGTTCCAATTGTTAATGCTGAAAAGAAAAAAAAATAGCATGGTTATTTTATTCTATATGGAATATGTCTTGCAAATGAGCAAAAGGAATGCTGTGAACTGACGGAGGCTTATTTACTATATGAAGGTACAGATTAGATAGCTTTCACCAATTATACTATATTTAGGCAAACAGAAAATGCTATTATGTGGCTGATTCACTTTTTTATTGGTTCCTAAATTACAAAGTTTCTGGCAGAGAATCAATGATTTTCAAAGTCATCAGTTCACCACCCAAACTGCAGAATGTACTGTGATCATGTGATACTCAGTCTTACTTTTAGCTAGACTGGATGCTCCTACTTTTACTATTTATCTACTCAAATTTTCCAGAAAGAAGAAACCAAGTTTATTTCCTCTGATGCACCATGGTCCAGATTCTGAAGTCCTTCTACAAAATTCCTCAGTATCTTCAGGAAGAGTTTTACCTGAGTAAGGACTGTAGGTGCTGGTGCAATCTTAATGCATAATTGCAAAAGTAGGGAGGTATATAACACAAACAAATTGATTGGGAATTCTGGAAAGTGCTCCGCAGCATTCAAGTATAGTTTGTGTCTCATAAAACCAAAGAAAATGTTAAAAAACCAAAAAAGCAACAAGACACCACTCTATCCTGTCTTTCCAAAACCAGAGAACCAATGCTCTTGTCCTCACCCAGGGTGAAATCCTTGCCATGGTACACTTCTGTGGCCTTTAATAAGGCCAAGATTCAACCTCTATTCTTTTAAGCAATATTGTGGTGCTTAGCTTCCAGCAAAGAGTGTGTCAAGATTGGTGGTAGGTTGCAACATCCAAGGTTGCTTCAGAACCAACCTTTTCTGTTGCATCTCTATTTTAGGGCATGGTTGTCCATCAGCCTCAGGGTTGTCAAGATATTCACTTTTAAATTGACGAGTTTATAGTATCTTCTCATTCTTTAGGCAAAAAGCAGTGTCTCTGAACTAAACTAAAAGCATAGACTAAAAATGCTACAATACATATTGTACATAGTACGGCTCACATGTCTGTCGGCACTATAAAAATAAAGTTACATGGGGGTAGAGGGAGGCAGAGAACAATCAACCAATCACTAACCCACATGTAGAAACAGGAAGAAGATCAGAATCTGAGATCAGAAGATAATTAATTCCTCAAACCAGATACACAAATGGGGAAAACAAACAAACAAAAACACAGTGCACTGTTGGTCTAATTTAATCAGACACATATAAACACTGTTCAAAGGAACTACAAAAGAAAACAACAGAAACACAGTATGCAATGAGAAACAAATTAAACATATGAAAATAAAAGAGCAAGCCTACACTCATTAATAAGCACATATCCTAGAATGTATTTAAAAATTGAGAGAGGGGTCGAAAACAGTACCATGGCTACTTCCAATCCTTTTAGAGTTACTGAGCATGATGGCTCAGGAGATGCAGTTCTTAGACCACAGGCTATCTTTTGAGATTTCTCCTTATTATTCTAGAAATTCAGCTAGCATTGTTGAGAAAAAGTAATTTAACTACATGTAGAAAACTTTGCTCTGTTTGCCTCTAATGTATAAACGCAATGCCAGGAATTTGGTATGTATAGTTTATTTATGTGCAGGTGATGCACATTTGAAGCTAGCTAGGAATATACAATTATCTGCTATGTGTTAATGAAAACCATTAGTAGCATCATGACCCTTTTTCAAATCCACCACTATCATTAATAGGACTAGCATTTGTGTTACAAAACATATGCTGGTGTTTTCCAGCCATGTAAAGCTTCAGTCAACACACCAAGAGTGTGGCCATATGTTCAGCACCTAAAATTTAGCAAATTAGGAGATAATTAGTACATTAAATGCTTATGATTAGCACTTTGCAATAATTAAATAATTGTTAATGATATCATAGCGCTGTAATTAACATCAGCAGGTTTATATTATGTTTGCTACTCTTCTTTAGATAATTTAATTGAATTCCAAGAAGCAGTTTTAGACAACTTGCTAATTTCCTAATCAAAACACTGAAAATAGAGTGCTAAATTTTCACTAAATTCTGGCTGTTTCCTAGTACATTAAACCACAAAGAGTATATTGGTTTTGGCATGAGGTGCTCTGCAGTGCCACATGTGTTGCACATGCATTGTAGGGGCCCTTTTGCTACTAGTGCATTCTGAAAAGATCTGTGTCCCAGTTAATTGGCCTGGGAACGGTTTCCTGTGCACCGGTTTCCAACAAAGGAAGTTAGAAAGGCACCTTTCTGATTTAGTTCATTCCTTTGAAAGACGCTGCTATTCAATCAATTTCTGATCATTCCATATTGTAACTGGAGGACTGGCAGCCAGAAAAGTATAGCTGCTTTTTAGTTGGACTCCAAACAAAAAGGAGTAAGTGGGGATTGCTTCCCCAATCTTTTGGGAGATCGGAAGAAAATGCAATAATGGCATGGCTTGTATAGGTTTTATTTTTAAATGAGAGAGGCATTTGATTTATAGTCCCTTTTGTTAGCAAAACAATATGGCTAGTGCAATATTTGTACATATTTCATTGTTCCCTGCAAAAAGGCTTAGGAAAAAACAAACTGTAGGCTTCTACAGAAAAGTTTTCACAATAGGTGTGTGTGGGGGGGAAGATAGCGGGCTTTGGGTTCTTTTAAGGCACACACGTTAAATTAAACATAGGATTTTTTGTTGTGGATGCAAGCTTATATGCCAGTTGTAAAGGAGTTTGAACAGGAGTTTACCAGACATTACTTTGTTCTTCTTGGTTCGCTTTCTCTCTTGTTTATATAAAGGGAAAATACTACTGGAACTGTGTTAATGAGTCATGCATATTCCAGAAAGCAGCAATTTAGGTCTCTCCAGAATGCTCTACTATTGCCTCCGCAACCCAAATTAGGTTGTAATTTTGACTGCATATAGCTTGTTTGTTGTACAGCAGCCAACTGCTGAACTAAAATAGATTTAATGACATTCTGTTTCTATAACTCTAGAACTCAAATTTTGCAGTAAATCACTGTTGACTCTGAACTAATCTAAGACCACCCAACTTCTCGCTACAAGTATTTCACTCACATGTGAAATAGTACATTTTTTCACTCAGGCATAAGCTGTTTTTCCAACTTCAACAGTGGCCAAGGGCACTTTAATGTAGTAGCACATACTGTAAAATTATTCTTACAAATAATTACAATACTAGAGTTTAGATCTTAAGAAATTTTCCAGAAAGATATTCAAATCTTAAACTGAGAAAGATGAATAACGTTGACAAACAGGTACAAAGTCTGACTGGACAGCAGCACAAATAAATCAGAGAATCTGGGACTTACGTACCAATCAAATCTTCAGTGAGACTGATATTGGAAAAACAAAATTGAACATTAAAAAAAGCTTGTCTGTTTTCCTCCGGCAAGCTTTTAATTTGAAATTCCACATGTTCAAGCCAAGACCAGAAGTAATTAAAGAAATATGCTTTCCAAATAATGTTTTCCAAACTACTAACATCTTCAATTTCATCATCATCATATGAGCACCATGGAAAGTAAGTCAATCTTTCAAGCCATACTCTTTTAATGTCTTTAGAAATGGCACCAAATGGATTAATTTTCTTCATACGATTGTCAGCACCCATACAAAGCCTATCCTGATTTTTAAGAGAACAATCATCTTTCAGGAATGATCAACATTCAAGAGAACCTTCCATCTTAAAACTAGTAAAGTTTATCACTGGTTTTAAGGTCATGTTGATAAATTTATGAAAGGCGATAGCAAGGGATCAGACTTAGTGACCTACGAAGTCCCTTCTAGTTCTATGTGCTTGTGCTCCTTGTTATTATAAAAGGTAAAGCATTCCCAATCTGATATTAGAATTAAACCTAAGATTTGTGAAGTAAAAAACATTGCTTTCAGTCTTATGAAAATTGATCATCAGAAAAGGTTTCACCCAACTATAATAAGGTTTTACTACACATTGCTTCCATTTTTTGTGGCTTACATACATTACTGGTAGGAAAATACAAAACAAAAGTAGAACAGGTCAACTAAGTAAAGCATGCAGTTGTCCTTTAGACTTGGGTCTGAAATTTTCTTAGGCAAAATCTATTCCATATAGACACTCTTATTAGAAACTAAGGAAGAGCTACAAAAGAAATAGTCACCTACTCTGAGACAGTTAACTTTTTGTCATCTGTAGTATCCAGTGCTGTGCATCCAAGAAATAGTTTTTTAAAGCAAGCTATTTTTAGAACTGGTAAGTTTCAGGCCCTTATGAGGCATACTTATGCATGCCCCTAAATTGTTTAGGGTGTATTTTGGCAGACTAATGGTGGGGAATATGAGAGCGAGCTAAAAAAATAAGGTTGTATGAGAGCAAGAAAATGACACGGTTTGTCAAATGTTAGGAAGGAGAGGAAGAGGTAGGGACAAATTTGAAAATTATTATTTTTTAAGAGCCGCAGAAAATTGGTGTAAGGCCCCTGAAAACCATATTTGATTTCAGAGAGCAAAAGTTTGGCCAAAGCTTTCCTTTTGGAAGTTTGAGCAAAATCATTTCAATCATTTCAGTGTTCAAGTCATGAGTTGTGGGGGAGGGCGGAGAAGAATCAACACTTCTTCCACTGGAAAAAATTCCAGCCTTCCTTTTCTTTTAAAGACAAAATAGCTGTAATTTGGAACTTAAACTGTTTGCATTAAGTCCTTAACATGGAAAGAAAATGGGTTGTGTGTAAAAGGTATGGCCATTTGAAAGTTACATAGTTAGCATGTGTGGTAGAAAATATTCTTAAGTCTCTAGCTATGCTTTTAAAAGATGTGTTGTACTTGCATTTGCTGTTAGTTAAATATACACTGGCAGGTTCAGGATCTTCAAAGTTCCTCAGGTCAAGAGCTATTGAAAGGAGGAACTTGCAATCTTTGTAAGCCAAACAGCTGTGGAGCAAGGGGCTTAGATGCTCCATTGGCAAAGACAGGGAAGCTTGTTAGATCTGCAAGTCTAGCAGTAAGGCTGGCTGGAAATAATATTTGTTTCATGAACTATTTTGATGTTACAGAATATGTTTTCATTCAATACAGAATGAAACATTTCAAAAATTCTCATGAAGGCACTTGCCCACTGGGTTATTGACTATTACTCTCTCTAGCACTCTATTATATACCTGAGGGGCCTTCCTGCTTAATATTTTGTCACATGGGACACATTTAGAAAAAGAGTCTGTTTCAAGAAAATGGTATTTTCAGAAAAAAGTTTCATTGGAAAAATTCCTGACCAGCTCTACTCAACAGTACTAGGTTTGTTTGTTGCTTTTTGTTTTTGTTTTTTTTTAAATAAGAAGAAATCCCTAGGCTCCAATCCTGCAGTCAAACCCACACAGGTGAAAGTCTTCAGGATTAAAGACTACAACATTAGGCTGACTCTTTATAGGGGCCTATGGGACTTAGGCTCCCAACTCCCATTGAAGGTCAATAGGATAACTCCCTCAGACATCACTGAAAAATCCCAGCATTGAATTTGAAAACTTGAGTTAGGAAAGGACTGGACCCCAGTTTGCTTCTATATAAATAGTAACAGTGGTCCTCTTTTCATAATTTAGCTTCAGTCAGTTCATTACCATAACACTCAACTACTCCAAAAGACAATCCAAAAGATGATGGGAACACACACACACAAAAAAATACCATGAAAAATAGTGATGGTGCTGGTTTACTATAGCGTACAGTTTAATACATGAAGTTAAATCCGCTTTACAACTGGAATCCTCACTGCCTGTAAAATCCCATTTTTTAATCAACAACTGTGGACATGGATTTTAAAGAAGTCACAATGAAAAAACCCCCAAAGCATGCTGTTTCAGATTACAAAAACATTTAGCAGGGACACTCCAATAACTGAGCATTGAGAGAATATCATAATGTTTAGAGGCCTGATATTTTCTCACTACCCTTAAGTAAAAAACAAATGATACCTAATCCAGTAAATGTGTACTGTAGTAGTTATGGGATTGGGGCAGGTTTCTTTCTTTCACTATTTTAAAGAACATTCCCAGTCATGTTTATTTACAGCCTTCTGTCCTCTGAGCCTCTAGCTGTGAAAAGCAAAAGAAAGTGATTAAAAACACAAAACAACCTCCCTCCTCCCCCCCCCCAAAACAAAACACTCTTGCTAAAACTTGTCAGGGACAGGAATTTTGGGGACTTATTTTAATTTTGTTTTCTTTAAATAAATCAAAAATTCCTTTTCTTCTATTACTTTTCTTCTATTCTTTCTGCAGTTCCACTTTCTTTAAAGCAGGGACTCCTAAACTTCACGTGATGAAGGCTACACTGGCAACTTGCAGAATCCAAAAGTCCTAAATAAGATAAAATGACCCTCTGCTCTCCTAAAGTCAGACTGTGTCACCTTCATGAGAGGGAGGATCAAATTGCTTATGGAGAACCTACTTCTGGAAACCATTTAAGTGTGTACTTCAATTTATCGCTATCCAGAAAAAAAAAACACACTTAAGCATGTGTTTAACTAAAAGACAAAGATACTTAAGCACATGCTTAAGTACTTTCCTGAATTAGGATTGCAGTGGGACTTCCTTGATACTATTCATATGTGTAATTGATCCTCATGCAAGTAATTGGGTCAGAGTTAGCATTGTTTGGGCATTTAATGGTCCATATTGGTCTGATCACATGCTGGCATTTATATTCTCTGTGGTATGGACCACAATACTAAAAATGAAGATAATGTGATATACATAGTATTGCCCAATGGGCTGCATTAGCGTCTTCATTTTTAAGATCTCCTACATGAACGGTTTTTTCTATTCTCTTTTGTTTTATTTCTACTTAATTTTCATTCTACTCTGAAATTATTCCAGATTCACTTGGGTTGTAGCACTTTTACTCATACATTTAGAAGCCAGCAGGAAATCTCTCTAAAATACTTAGAACACAAAAACCTCCAAGAATATGTTATTGACTTTCTTCAATAAACTAAGGAAAAGAACCGTTAAGTGCTTATTCCAAAGGAGAGGTATTATTGAAGACTAATATGAAATCAACACAAGAATTGTTTGTTTAAAGGTCATTTTCATCTGGTTTTCCCAAAGGCTATTAGAAAACAGAGCACTTTACACCCCCAAAATATTTACAAAAGAAGAAAAAGTGCACTTTAGTTTTGATGCTTTGCATGGCAGGGAACAATGTTGTGTTTGGAGAGACACTTTATTATATTAATTCATAGATCATCTTTCTAGGTCATTTGAACCAAATATAGTAGTTCACAAAAATATGGTGACATATTTAACTCTTGAAGACTCCTAGTTTTGTTGGTTTAAGAACCAATTATGCTCTGATTGGGTTGTCCCATTATGTATTTGGTTACCAAACTTCAGTGCCCCACAGATGTTCACACATCTACAATATTAGCCTTAAGAGCATGACAAGATGTTTGAATGTTCTCTTTCCCTCTTCCTCCTTGAGTGCTCTAGTATTTCTGTGGACAAGGTCTCTCACAGGAACATGCATATCAAATAGCAGCCTTTTTTTCCCCTGTTTTATTTACAAGTGCCCAACTAGTACTCTGGGTGCTTTCACAAATTTACAATAAAGGAATTAATTCCCAGCTACATTGTAAAATTGCCCAGATTATGAGCACAAGATTGCTAGGCCACAACAAAGCAGTGGTTCAGCTACTTCAGTATCCGGTCTCCAACAACGATCAGTACCAGATGCATCGCAGAAAGGCATAGAAACACCCCTTCCTCCAAGCCCCTAGAGAGGTCCAGGAGTTAGGGCATTAGTCGTGGACTTGTGAGACCTAGGTGTAATTCTGTACTGTGCCAGACTTCCTGTGTGAACTTGAGTAAGTCACTTACTCCGTGCCTCAGTTTCCCAAGTGGGTAATGGAACACTTCTCTACCTCAACAGGGTGTTGTGAGGCAAAATAGAGGGATGAATACAAATTCTTTGGTAATGGGGTCTATATATGTGTATATATATATATATATGGGGGCTATATATATATTTTTTTAAGATGTGTCAGACAGAAGCTAGTTTATGTCCTGAAGCATGGTAATTTATAGCCCTTCCAAAAATACACTGTTTTATATCCCAGTGTAACTGTGGATGTTCTCATTATCTGTGGAAGCATCCAACCCTATTCTGAATCCTGCAAAGCTTTACCCACTCAACAGCATCCATTATTTTATGATGTCCCTTCTTAATTTATCTACTCTGTAAACAGAAGAGTCCCAATCTTTTGGGTCTCCTCTTGTGGAAATCTTTGTTTTAGGCCTTCTGTCTTTTTGTTACCCATTACTGAAGCTCTTCTATTTCTGCTGTATCTTTATTGAGCTTGGCTAATCAGAACTGAACACACTATTCCAGCTGAAGACCTGCAGTTTATTTATATAATGGTTGTATATTATTTTAGCATTGTTTATTTCTCTATTACTACTCATGAATCCTAGTATTAAGGATTTAGGATATCCTAGTTTGCTTTTTGATTACCACAGCACACTAACTAGGAGAAACCCCTCAGAGCTGACTATGACCAGATTTTTAAAAGTTGCTAAAATTACAGCGACACAAAATGCAAAGTCAGGTTTAGAACCTGTATTCCTCCCTCCCACCCCACCCCCCACTGTTCCTCTGATATTCTTGTTAACTGCTGGAATTAGCCTACCTTGCTTGTCACCATGAAAGGTTTTCCTCCTTTCCCCCACCTGCTGCTGGTGATGGCTTATCTTAAGTGATCACTCTCCTTACCGTGTGTATGATAAACCCATTGTTTCATGTTCTCTGTGTGTGTGTGTATATAAATCTCTCCTCTGTTTTTTCCACCAAATGCATCCGATGAAGTGAGCTGTAGCTCACGAAAGCTTATGCTCTAATAAATTTGTTAGTCTCTAAGGTGCCACAAGTACTCCTTTTCTTTTTGCGAATACAGACTAACACGGCTGCTACTCTGAAACCTGTCATTATGCAAGGCACTGAATTTAGCTGTACAGAGTGGAAATCTGTCAACTTCATGAAAAAACTCGCACAGATACAGACAGACATCATCTTCCTCTCCAAATGCAAACAGATGGACATCATACCGAAAGGACTGAAGGTAAAAAATCCATTACAATCTACATACCACACAGACTATGCTGACAGCTTGTGCCAAACACTCTCAAAGAAACTGCGGAACCACCTGAACAACATCCTCTACAGCAAACAGGGAAAGATTAAGAATGAGCTCTCAAAACTGGATACTCTCATAAAGAACCAACCTTCCACACAAACTTCCTCGTGGCTGGACTTTACAAAAACTAGACAAGCCATTTACAAAACACACTTTGATTCTCTACAAAAGAAAAAACACACTAAGCTATCTAAACTACTATATGCCACAAGGGGCCACAACAATGGTTCCCGTAACCCACCCAGCAATATTGTTAATCTATCCAACTATACTCTTCGCCCAGCAGAAGAATCTGTCCTATCTCGGGGCCTCTCCTGTTGCCACTCCACCCCCACGAACATGATACAGTTCTGTGGTGACCTAGAATCCTATTTTCGACGTCTCAGACTCAAGGAATATTTCCAACACACCTGTGACCAACATATTAAGCCACAGAGACCTTCCTGCCAACACTACAAAAAGAAGGATTCTGGGTGGACTCCTCCTGAAGGTCGAAACAGCAGCCTGGATTTCTACATAGACTGCTTCCGCCGACGTGCACGAGCTAAAATTGTGGAAAAGCAGCATCGCTTACCCCATAACCTCAGCCATGCAGAACACAGTGCCATCCACAGCCTCAGAAACAACTCTGACATCATAATCAAAAAGGCTGACAAAGGAGGTGCTGTCGTCATCATGAATAGGTCGGAGTATGAACAAGAGGCTACTAGGCAGCTCTCCAACACAACTTTCTACAAGCCATTACCCTCTGATCCCACTGAGAGTTACCAAAAGAAACTACAGCATTTTCTCAAGAAACTCCCTGAAAAAGCACAAGAACAAATCCGCACAGACACACCCCTGGAGCCCCGACCTGGGGTATTCTATCTGCTACCCAAGATCCATAAACCTGGAAATCCTGGACGCCCCATCATCTCAGGCATTGGCACCCTGACAGCAGGATTGTCTGGCTATGTAGACTCCCTCCTCAGGCCCTTCGTTACCAGCACTCCCAGCTATCTTCGAGACACCACTGACTTCCTGAGGAAACTACAGTCCATTGGTGATCTTCCTAAAAACACCATCCTAGCCACTATGGATGTAGAAGCCCTCTACACCAACATTCCACACAAAGATGGACTACAAGCCGTCAGGAACAGTATCCCCGATACTGTCATGGCTAACCTGGTGGCTGAACTTTGTGACTTTGTCCTCACCCATAACTATTTCACATTTGGGGACAATGTATACCTTCAAATCAGCGGCACTGCGATGGGTACCCGCATGGCCCCACAGTATGCCAACATTTTTATGGCTGACTTAGAACAACGCTTCCTCAGCTCTCGTCCCCTAATGCCCCTACTCTACTTGCGCTACATTGATGACATCTTCATCATCTGGACCCATGGAAAAGAAGCTCTTGAGGAATTCCACCATGATTTCAACAATTTCCATCCCACCATCAACCTCAGCCTGGACCAGTCCACACAAGAGATCCACTTCCTGGACACTACGGTGCTAATAAGCGATGGTCACATAAACACCACCCTATATCGGAAACCTACTGACCGCTATTCCTACCTACATGCCTCTAGCTTTCATCCAGATCATACCACTCAATCCATTGTCTACAGCCAAGCGCTACGATATAACCGCATTTGCTCCAACCCCTCAGACAGAGACAAACACCTACAAGATCTCTATCATGCATTCCTACAACTACAATACCCACCTGCTGAAGTGAAGAAACAGATTGACAGAGCCAGAAGAGTACCCAGAAGTCACCTACTACAGGACAGGCCCAATAAAGAAAACAACAGAACGCCACTAGCCATCACCTTCAGCCCCCAACTAAAACCTCTCCAACGCATCATCAAGGATCTACAACCTATCCTGAAGGACGACCCATCACTCTCACAGATCTTGGGAGACAGACCAGTCCTTGCTTACAGACAGCCCCCCAATCTGAAGCAAATACTCACCAGCAACCACACACCACACAACAGAACCACTAACCCAGAACCTATCCTTGCAACAAAGCCCGTTGCCAACTCTGTCCACATATCTATTCAGGGGATACCATCATAGGGCCTAATCACATCAGCCACACTATCAGAGGCTCGTTCACCTGTGCATCTACCAATGTGATATATGCCATCATGTGCCAGCAATGCCCCTCTGCCATGTACATTGGCCAAACTGGACAGTCTCTACGTAAAAGAATGAATGGACACAAATCAGATGTCAAGAATTATAACATTCAAAAACCAGTTGGAGAACACTTCAATCTCTCTGGTCACTCGATCACAGACCTAAGAGTGGCTATACTTCAACAAAAAAGCTTCAAAAACAGACTCCAACGAGAGACTGCTGAATTGGAATTAATTTGCAAACTGGATACAATTAACTTAGGCTTGAATAGAGACTGGGAATGGATGAGTTATTACACAAAGTAAAACTATTTCCCCATGGTATTCCTCCCTCCCACCCCACCCCCCACTGTTCCTCTGATATTCTTGTTAACTGCTGGAATTAGCCTACCTTGCTTGTCACCATGAAAGGTTTTCCTCCTTTCCCCCCCCTGTTGCTGGTGATGGCTTATCTTAAGTGATCACTCTCCTTACAGTGTGTATGATAAACCCATTGTTTCATGTTCTCTGTGTGTGTGTGTATATAAATCTCTCCTCTGTTTTTTCCACCAAATGCATCCGATGAAGTGAGCTGTAGCTCACGAAAGCTTATGCTCTAAGAAATTTGTTAGTCTCTAAGGTGCCACAAGTACTCCTTTTCTTTTTGCGAATACAGACTAACACAGCTGCTACTCTGAAACGTAGCATGGTTATCCTAGTCTAGGAACTCCTAAATTGTTATATATAAGGGGACTGTTGCTCCCTTACTAACATTCAGTGCGAGTGTTTTAGTTGCTAGCTCCCAGTACTAAAAAGGGGGAAGGGTCGATGGGGAATCAAGAACCTGAGACTGATAGCCCCCAGGAACAATGAGGAGAGGCCAATGCTCCAGGTCAGCCTGAATGACAGGGCGGGCAGGCTAATCAGGGAGTCAGGAGGCCCCATCCTCCGTGTGAGCTGGATTTGCCTGGGTCAGACAGAGTGGGACCGAGCTAAGGAGAAAGTAGGGCCCCAAGCTGAGCTGGGCCAGATCCAGTGAGAGCAGCCCCTATCCTGGGAGCAGAGCTGCAGCCCCAAAGCCAGAGGCACAGCCCAGAGAGAGCAGACTTGACCTAGGAACAGAGCTGCAGCAACCAGAACCAGAGGGGCCAGAAAAGCAGCCCATGAAGCAGGTCAGTACTGGGAGCAGAGTCACAGAAGCAGCCTGCAGAGCAGACCTGTCCTGGGAGCAGAGCTGCAGCAACCAGAGCCAGAGGGGCCAAAGAAGCAGCCCAGGGAGCTGGAGGCAGAGCAGCAGCAGCACAGAGACAGAGTGGTGGAGGTGAGGCTGGAGCAGTTCGGAGCTGGGTGCGGTGAGCAGCTGGGGAGACCGAGGGGGACCCTGGGCAGCAGGCCCAGCACAGGGAGACACCTCGGCCAAGAGGGTCTGCAGGCTCGGCTTGGATCGTAACCCCGACAGGGAGAGGGTGACACTGGGAAGAAGGGTCTACCACCTAGAGCGGGAGAGCGTGTGGCCACCACCAGCGCAAGTGTCTAACCCACAGCATCCCTGCAGCACAGCCAGAACCTGAGAAGAAGGCCTGGGACTTACAAGGAACAGGCTGTGAACTGCCCTGATATTCCAGAGACACTGTTTGTGATGTTCCCTGCCGCAGAGCGGGGTGATGTGTTTCCTTTAACCTTCCCCATTATTCCTTATTCTTTTTAAAATTAATTGTTGATTAAATAACTTGCATTTGCTTTAACTTGTATGTAATGGTCAGTGGGTTAGAGAAGATCCCAGTGCAGAGAGAGTACCCCGGAGTGGGGACACCCTAGCCCCTGTCCTAGGTGACCACAGCAGGGTTGGGGACTGAGCCCCCCAGGAATCCTGGGCCCAGCCTTATTGGGGTTATGAGGACTCTGCCAGACCGGAGAGTGGGAATCCTCAAGGGCAGGGAGGCCTCTGGGTAAAGGAAGTGGGAGCGAGGACTCAGATCCTTTCGCTAGCCCACTTCACCGGGGTAGTGCAGAAGCCAGGAAAGTTCCCCACAAGAGCGGGACTATTCCCCCGCTTACATATATATAGTGCCTGGTGACAGCTGCCCTTGTTTAAAAGTCACAGGGAGAACTATATTTAAATAGATGCCTCATCACTGCAATGAAAGTATATAGTATGCTGATAAGATATTTAGAAGTTAAAAAAACCTTCTCAAACACAAAAAGAAAAGGAGTACTTGTGGCACCTTAGAGACTAACAAATTTATTAGAGCATAAGCTTTCGTGAGCTACAGCTCACTTCATCGGATGCTCTGAGGTCTTCCCTTTGACGTCTTTATCTGAATACCACAGTTCTTTTCTGTGCATGTGCAGCGGGATTCTCTCCTGTGCCTCTAAGAGGTGCAGTTCCCAACATGCAGCCCAAGGAGAAAGGTAAGGAGCAAAGCCACCTTTGCTCTTCCTAGTCTAGGGTACTGCAAATGACAAACAGCCCTCAACTAATACTAGAGCAGAACTGCAGTAGCCCAGAATCATCCTAGCAGTACGCACTATGGGGATTTTCCTCCTAATACCAGCACACCCCAACATGTCTCCCATGCTACGCCTTACAAAGGGGTATATGCAAGGCAAGAATTAATTAAGCATAAGGTAAATCCTGAAGGGCGTCACATTAAGTTTGCCTTTCAGAGAAGTTATTAGAACTTAGAGGCCTAGCTCACACTCTCTGTGAGTAGATTTCTTTCACAAAATGGTTTCCCTTCAGAGACCCTCAGAGCACTACATATGGTGTCTAGGATATTTGAAGATGACTCCATATATGGTCCATGACATGGAGGGCCAAAGCCAGAAACAAATCTGCTTTTTCCAATTTACTTATTATCAGAATTCATATTGCATACACACATATTTCTTACCTTAACCTCTCTTAGGAGCAGATGGCTTCCACTGAAGCCAGGCTGCAACCATTTGGTACCATTTTATCTTCACTTGAACAGCCATCTTAAATGTATGAAATTCAGGCCCTATCCATGCTTTTCACAAAAATCAGTGCTCTGAAGTTTTTTCTTGCCAAGAATCAGATTTTCATGACTTTTTGTAAAAAAAACCAAAAACAATAATAATTTATCAATGTGATGGGGTGCATCACTCACCGTTCGTCTGGTGCCTCCTCTTAGTCACTCGGGGGAATGGTTCTCAAGACCAACACCCCCTTTCTGTGGTGGCACATCATCATACTATCTCTCTCTAAGGTCTGTAGCTCCTCTCTCATCCCTAGAGCCACAGCATCCTCTTCAATACTCAGCCCTCTGGCTAGGTCACGCAGCATTTCCCCCCCTTCTAGAGTACAGTTCTCCTAATTCTCTGTCACTCCCAAAGCAACCCAGGCAGTCTTCCAGTTGACTGCCTCACTGGTCCCACTTCCTCAGTGGCAGGTAAGGGAACCTGGACCTGCCCACTACTCCAGGTTCCAGTCTTGAGACCTTCAACTTTACAGTTCTGGACTTTTCCCTCCTAGTCTTCACTGCTCCCTTCCTAAACTGACAGGTTTCAGAGTATCAGCCGTGTTAATCTGTATTCGCAGAAAGAAAAGGAGTACTTGTGGCACCTTAGAGACTAACAAATTTATTAGAGCATAAGCTTTCGTGAGCTACAGCTCACTTCATCAGATGCATTCGGTGGAAAATACAGTGGGGAGATTTATATGCACACACAGAGAACATGAAACAATGGGTTTTATCATACACACTGTAAGGAGAGTGATCACTTAAGATGAGCCATCACCAGCAGGAGCGGGGGAAGGAGGAAAACCTTTCATGGTGACAAGCAAGGTGGGCCATTTCCAGCAGTTAATAAGAACATCTGAGGAACGGTGGGGGGGAGAAATAACATGGGGAAATAGTTTTACTTTGTGTAATGACCCATCCAGTCCCAGTCTCTATTCAAGCCTAAGTTAATTGTATCCAGTTTGCAAATTAATTCCAATTCAGCAGTCTCTCACTGGAGTCTGTTTTTGAAATTTTTTTTGTTGAAGGATAGCCACTGTCAGGTATCCTTCAACAAAAAAGCTTCAGAAACAGACTCCAATGAGAGGCTGCTGAATTGGAATTAATTTGCGAACTGGATACAATTAGTTTAGGATTGAATAGAGACTGGGAGTGGATGAATCATTATACAAAGTAAAACTATTTCCCCATGTTATTTCCCCCCCCCCCCGCCCCGTTCCTCAGATGTTCTTGTTAACTGCTGGAAATGGCTCACCTTGCTTGTCAACATGAAAGGTTTTCCTCCTTCCCCCCTCCTGCTGGTTATGGCTCATCTTAAGTGATCACTCTCCTTCCAGTGTGTATGATAAAACCCATTGTTTCATGTTCTCAGTGTGTGTATATAAATCTCCCCAATGTATTTTCCACTGAATACATCTGATGAAGTGAGCTGTAGCTCACGAAAGCTTATGCTCAAATAAATTTGTTAGTCTCTAAGGTGCCACAAGTATTTCTTTCCTCCCTAAACTGATTCCTACAATCCCTAGTTTCCCTCCTTGCTCTTGATTTACCAGCTCTAAACCTGCCTCTCTGAGAATGACTGTTCTTCCCCAGCAGTAGCCCCTGTTTGTTGCCAGTTTCCTGGCTTTATAGGCCCCATTTATTCCTGCACAGCTGAACCAACTTACAATAAATTCCTAGCCTGTGGAGTTAATAGGCCTACCTAGCCATCTTAATCCTTTCCAGTCCTGTGTGGAGTGGACACCCTCTCACAATCAAGTCCAGGGCAAAATTTCACCATTCTTAGCAATAAACATATTTTTGCTTCAAAAATTGGCCATTTTCCTCCCTGGGAGAAGGCATAACATTTCCTCAGACAAATATTCACCATTTTCATTGCAAAGCTAGTTTTTCTGCTGCCAAAAGCCTTCTTTTCATTCTTGTAAGAAACAGTGACATTCTCCAATATTTATAAATAAAGAAGCCTAAATATAGAAGTTATGTCTCTAATGATTTATATCTTACATATTTATGTAACTTTATTGAAGTTGAACAACTGGTTTCAGCCACTCAAGAAATAAAACAATCACAGCACTGAACAACGTAGCCTGATTCAAAGCCCATTGAAATCAATAGAGAGACTCCCCTGTATAATCTATGTGAACATGGTTTGTCTAACAGGCTAAAATCCATCTGTGACATGCAGGACTGAACTTAAATCTTTTCCAGACTCATATCCAAATCCTGTACTCCTTTCTAAGGCAATAACCCCGTACCACTCATTCTCAGAATACATCAGAATGACCGTGGGAGACACAAAATGTGAAACACCTTCTTGGTTCATCTTTCCCCTGTAATGGGGTAGCCTACCCCTTTAAGGGCTGGAGGCCTGGAGCTGGTAAACCCCAGCCAACTAGTCCTACCCACCAGACCCAGGATAGGGCCTGGAGTTTAGCTCATAGAACTAGCTGGGTACGAGGACCTTCTTCCCCTACAAAGAACAGCAATAAGGTGCAGAGAGAGACAACTAGCATAAAGCTGGAGTGAGACTTCAGTAGAGGCCTGTTAAGGAAGGATATGGGTGCTGGGAGGGAGTAGGCTGTAGCAGGGAACCCTGAATCTTCAGGGAAAAGGCTTCAGGCAGGGAAGGCTTGGGAGTCCCCCCAGCAGGAAAGACTGGGAGTATGGATTTGAGGAAGCTTTGGGAACTTTACTTTAGGAGTTTGGAATTTGCAAGTTCAATCCATCCATAAAGCAGTGATTTGCTGATTCTTGGAAGGGTTTGTGCGGAGTTGAGGAATCTGGAAGAGGCCACACTACCACACCTGTAATAACTACACACAAATATTTCTCTGAATCTGGGAGGATGAAAAATGATAGATTGAAATCCACATCTATGAGTCACTCACATAGAAAAATGTGGTAAAAATTAACTTTTCAAGGAAGAAAATTTAATAAGTTTTCAACCTCCTCATCCCCAGAGGTTCTCACTGCTGCTTCTTCATCATCCTTGCAGATTTGGTGTTGAATGTTGACATCCCACTCAAAGGAAACATCTCTGATTCTACAGACTCTGGTATAGGGGTGAATGATAGGTACACTCAACAAGTAGAGATAGATATTCAAGGTGAAATCCTGGTCTCGCTGAAGTCAACTGGAATTTTGTCAATGACTTCAGTGAGGCCAGGATTATACCTTGAATCAATGAAGTGTTAATGCTGGGAAAGACAAATAACCTGCATGAAAAGAATGGGACAAGTATATTGGAAAAGAAATATTAACGTGAGAATGACTTCAGCTAGAGAGTAGTGGGCCACAACTCTCCCTATGTACCTTCATAAGAGACTATTTCAATCTTTTAAACCAATGGCTTCTTGTTCTACTGAAACGAATAAATAAATCTGCATCGTGGGAGGTGACTCATACTGACGAGAATGTGGAAAGCAGAGTGCTTTATTCACATATAGTGAAACCAATAAATTATTCAGGAGTTCTCAGGTGAGATTTGTGAACAAGTGAGGCAGATAATAGAATTTAAGTTAATTAATTTCTTAATTTAATTTACTTTGATTTATACAAACAGCACCTCTCTCTAGAGTACTAAGTACTGTTACACAAATTTAACATAAGCAATCACTATAGAATAGTTAAAACTGCAGACTCAATCCATATAAACAAGCATATAATCCCCAACTATATAAACAAACAAGACAGACAAAACAATATTAAAGAGAAGAACAGTCTGTCCCTAATGACCTATAGCTCTAATTTTGGATTCGTTTCTATGGGGGGAAAAAGTTTCATTTAAACTACATAGTGCTTCATCACATCTTCCAGAGGAAGCTAGATGCTTAAGTGCCAATTACTGGAAATAGAAACCTCTTCCAGACTAATGGCATCTTACTTTAAAAAAAAAAATGCATGAGATGGCAATTACTGAGTAATTGCTAGATCAGCTTAAAATCAGAAAAAATTGTTTGGAAATGTGGCTAGAATTACTGAATTCTTGGATAAACATTTAATAGTCAAATCAAAAACTCTTGTATTCCTCCTTTTAATATTAATTTTGCCATGTTTGGGTATGTCACAGGGTCCATTCACCAGAAGAATGCTCTGGGGATTAGTGTCTTCTCGATCTGATGTCCCCTTGAGTTACTTGTTCATGCACTCCACAGTCTCACTCTGCAACTCAGGACACTCCCTTTTTCTGGCCTTTGGCCAGGTCACCGTCTGTTTCCCCACTTATGGGGCATCAAAGCCTCACAGGATAAACCATCCCAGTCAATCTTCAGATCTACTGCCCTGACTGTAGCACTTCCCTAGTGGCAGGTAGAGGAACCCAGGCCCATCCACTACTCCAGGATCCAGTCCAGGGACCCTATGTCCAGCAACTACGGTCTGCTTGCCTCTATATCCCTGTTGCTATTTGCCTGAACTCCTTCTGACTTCTCTGCTCTATCTTCTAGCTCCCCTCTCTGGGTTTTAAAGCCCAAATTCCCTCCTCTAAGGGAATAAGACTAACTCTGTAGCCCAAAACACAACTTGTGTCTCATAGGGAGGGAATGACTGCAGATTACTTCCCATCACCCTCTTCTTTCTCAGCTTGCTGACTTTATACAGTCTCAACCTTTCCCTGCCTCTCTTCATCCTCAACTAGCCTTTCAAGACTTGGCTCTCCCCCAGGTGCAACCTATCAGGTTAATTGATCCAATTTAACCTGCTTTGCCTTCTGTGGAGTGTACACTCAATCATAGGATATATAACAAAAGGTAAGAGCATTGCCTTCAGGATCCCCATGAGCATTAGTTCTAATTTTCTGACAGTCCTTTGAGGGTGGGTATCAGTTAGACATGTTGATAACATTACAATAGAGTTCTAGTCCTTCAGTGACAAAAATTAATAAAATTTTGGTATGACTCAGTGGGATGGCTTTGTCCTAAATGTCCAGATGTATCTGTGTTTAACTACATCAGCTTTGTGTTTTCAGATGCACTTTTGTCTAAATAAAACCATATTAAAACAGAACCAACTGAAATTCTCCAGAATCTTGTATGTATTCATGTCCTCGTCAGCACTTCCTTTATCATACACAACAGCAGAATAGTAAAATCAGCATCCTCTTTTATTGCCATAGTCATTTATTTACAGTTAATACCATTTTAAAAGATGGACTTTTTTATTCTTTGTAATCAAATTAAGTGATCAAAATATTGTACAGGTATTACATTTTCCCTTTAAAAAGAGAGAAGGAAAGGGAACATTTCTCCCACAATCCTCTACCTTATTTACTCCCCAGAATCACTGAGCATCCCTTGGTACACATATAAACCCACTGAGGGAGGCAGGCAGCCCATAAAATAACTCTTAATCATGTTGAACAATTCACATCACACTATTTCAGCTAGAGTGTTGTCTTCAGGATCCAGCCAACATTGTGAAACGAATATATTTTTGAATTGCCTTCCTCTTTTTTCTTTTAATAGACTGCTATTCCTGTGATAACTCCTTGGAGTCTGACAAACTCTTGCCATGGGCTAAAAGGTATGTTGTAAACAAACGGACATCATCCTTACAACCCTGGCCCAGCTCTAGGTTGTTTTACTTCTTTCATGCACAGAGTTTAGGCCAGATGCCATGAGGTGTTAGTCTCCTTGCAGCATCAGGCCAAAGGTTTCCAGGAAATTATTTAGGTTTCTAACACCACCGCAGGCTGGAGAGGTGTGGATTTAGGGATTTCTGGGAACAAGAACATACTCTTTCTTCTAATTCTGCTTGATCCCTGTTAATCCCTTCTTTTTATGGTGTCCTCAGCTACCACATTTTGAGTGGGGTAGAGTTTACAAAATCCACACACAACAGCACAGGTGCTTCCCCAAACTTACCTTTGGGAAACCAAATGGGGCAAACTCTGATGACTCCTCTTCTGGGTCAGGTTAGAGGTGAAGGCGGCATGTCACACCTTGTAGTGAACTTTCTGGTCTAGCCTGGCTGGATAGCACAGCTCCAGTTAAACTCAGTGCAGCAGAGCAAGAGTTTTACCATGTGGTCACACATTTTATATTTACATTCTTTTTCTTTGACTACTCTATTGAAAAAGAATAGTCTTGTCTGGGCAGCTAAGCCTTCCCCCCATAATATGGATACAGAGGTAGACAAACTTGGGTCACAGCCCAAAGCAGCTATGTCTCCTTCCCCATGCAGATTCATCTCCATCTCCTCCCTTGCATCCCCACCTCCACAAACCAACCTTCTCCCTAGTAGAGATTCCAGCACTGATCTCCTCACCAGACTAGAAAATAGCCTTGGCAGAGGGCAATGTGGATGGTTTTGGCATCCTGGACAGACTGCTTAAGATGTTTAATCTGTTTAGCAGCAAGGACTAGCACTATTTTTAAGCTTGTTCTTTCATAAGAACATGATTTTTTCCTCATTTCCTGTGAATGGCTTTTTCATTAAGAGATTCATAGATACTAAGGTCAGAAGGGACCATTATGATCATCTAGTCTGACCTCCTGCACAATGCAGGCCACAGAATCTCACCCACCCACTCCTGCAATAAACCTCTCACCTATGTCTGAGCTACTGAAGTCCTCAAATCGTGGTTTAAAGACTTCAAGGAGCAGAGAATCCTCCAGCACGTGACCCGTACCCCATGCTACAGAGGAAGGCGAAAAACCTCCAGAGCCTCTCCAATCTGCCCTGGAGGAAAATGCCTTCCAAACCCCAAATACGGTGATCAGCTAAACCCTGATCATATAGGCAAGATTCACCAGCCAGATACTACAGAAAATTCTTTCCTGGGTAACTCAGATCCCACCCTATCCAACATCCCATACAAGATTATGTATGTTCTATTTAGAATATGGTATTTGCATACTTAGTGATATCATCCAATTCAAAGGTGAAGTGCTGATGTCTACTATAATCTAGTAATATAAATTTAAAAAAAATTAAAATTATTTTTATAGACTTATTTTTTAGGCCTGTTCACAATACCACTAATTAGATCTTGGCAAAAATTTTGAACCACAACTTTTTTGGGTAAAAATGCAGTTTTAGTGACACAAATATTTTCCAAGTTTGTGTTGATTTTGTCAAACCACATTTGCTGGGGGGGGGGGGGAACTAAAAAAAATTCAAAAGATAAAAACATTTTGTTTTAACATTTTCAAAATGAAAATTTCAATTTGAAATTATATTTTGTTTTGAAGTTTCCTTTAGTTTTTTTAAATGCCCATAATCTAAACATTAAAGTTCAGATTAAACAAAACATTTCCTTGGATCCAAAACAATTTCCCCACCCCCCCAATTTTTTGGAATTGCCAGCAAACCAAGAAATCCATTATTCACCCAGTTCTACTTCTAATATGAGACATTTTCATAATGATCTGTTGTTTTGTACTACTGCTTAACTCTTTGTTTCCTGCACAGCTTAAGATAGGAGAATAAAAATACCACATAGATTTGTTACCTCTGTATCATTACACTCTGAAGCGGAACTGCCTTACTTGGTCTGGCTTCAGTTTAGCCACTGTCTCAGTTTCCCTCCATCCCAGTGGCCAACCTTCCCAGGAAGGACTCAAAGCCACTCCCAGAACCTTTCAGGTCCTTCTTACTATTTTACGAATTCAAACAAAACTTTCAATGTAGCAAACACAAAATCAAAGACCCAGAGTTTTTTTTTCACTCAACTCCCCTGCTTCAAGACTAGATACAGGAACCAACCTCCCTCCTACAGTCCCTGTTCAATTAAACCCCCTCAGCCCTTTATATAAAAAACACCTGACCTCTTCCTCAGGTGGGTCTGATCAATTCAACAGGGCTGTCCCCAACCCCCCTGGCTCCCTACACTTCACTATACACAGACTGATGCCATTTTGAAGGCTAAAATGAGCATGACTAGACATCCATTCTATTCACTTAGAGGTGGGTAAGGGAAGGTGAGGCCCTTCCTTCCTCTGCGTAGTGGAATACTTGGCCCATACATTTTTATGATACCTCCCTCAGTTCAGTTGACAGCTCAGACACTGTGTGGGATGAGAAATGGGAAAAGCCATTCCCCTGTGATCCACAGGCAGATGGAAACAGCTGTAAGTATGTATGCAGGCAGGTAGGCAGGCACTTCTTCCCCAGCCAGCCTCATATCTGTTTTAATGATTATACCCTCTCCTAGGATCTGGTTTAATCAAGTATAAAAAATAGTTTTGAGCAATTACCCAGGAAACCCCTCCTACCAGATCCCTCAGGGCTCCTTCTCACCACAGCAGTCTGTCTGCAACTCACTCTCCCCCACCCAGGGGGCATCTCACCTGCCTTAAGACAGGTGGTTAAGGAACCAGCTATAGCAATGAGTCAGCATCTACTTAACCTGTCTTTAGCCAGCTTCCATGCAAACATGATGGTCCATGAGGTAACGTTATCAGACTCTTATAACATTTATCTCCCTTCCTGCATAGAAAGTAATCAGCATTCTCCATGGCACTTCCTCATCCATTCCAGACTTCATGGATGACCTCTGTTTTTTCCACCAAATGCATCCGATGAAGTGAGCTGTAGCTCACGAAAGCTTATGCTCTAAGAAATTTGTTAGTCTCTAAGGTGCCACAAGTACTCCTTTTCTTTTTGCGAATACAGACTAACACGGCTGCTACTCTGAAAACTGTGAATCCAGGGATCCATACATAGGGAAGGCATGAAGCTGGGGGGTTGTGCATAATTTGCTTTATCTGCCAGATACTAGCAGCAAGTCTGCCTAGGAGTTAGCATAGCTTGAGGCTGCTGTTTTAACTTTTGGACTAGCCTTCATGGGGAAGTCATTTGAAGCAGTTCCCTAGGACATCCACTTACAGAAGAAGATCTGACTGCTGGATGCTTACATTAACTTTGCATTAGAGGAAGAGGGGAGAGACAGGAACGCTATAGCCTTTGTGGAGGCAGATACTGCAAGTTCTACATAAATTCTCAGGTGATCATGTAAGATCTGGGGGCCAAATGTCCTGCATATTCTGTGGGGAGAGGCAAAGTATATGTATCTGATAGATATTTTTTTCACCAAGTCATTCCCTGACTTTTCATTCCCTAGAGTCCATTCCTCCCGGATTTTCAGTGGGAGGGTTTGGAAAGTCCACCCTCCCATGAAATATTTGTACCTTTGAGGGAATGACTGTAGTAAGTTAAGAGAATCCAGTGGAACTTTTTCTAATTAGACACCTGAATTTTCATTAGCATAACTGCACTGAAAGGTGCATTGAAGCTGTACGAGATCTGGAATAGAACCATAAGATGTCTCTTGACTTTTTGCAATTTTGCAATCAATGGAAGAGACATTGGCTAAGCATATTGGCTCAGCACAAGTTTAAGTGAAAATAGCTGTCTGCCTTTTTAGCATGCTTCAGTTCCAAAGGGAATAATTGGTTCTGTGAATTAGAAATTAGCTCTTCATTCACAGATCTCAAAATGAAATTTAGATTGAAAAAGTTGTTCAAAATAGATAAATTTGTAGACACTACTTTGCACTATAGAATCATCCCATTTAATTAAAACCTCAGTTGTCACTCACTATTTAATCAGTAACTCTTGGTTACAAGAATGAAATGACAGATGTCACTGCAACCTTTAATGGCTGACTCAACTAAACTTTTACCAGTGAAGCCCAGATTCTTGGGAAGGAGCACATAGCCCAGCCCAAAGGCATCATGGGCAACTCAAAGGTGGCCTCTGTGCTGCACAATCTGGATGTGGCTGGATGTGGGCTGACCTGATCCCCCAGCATAATTTAGAGCAGCCCTTACACTGAAAATACGTGAGGCTGACTAGCTGTCTGTGCAAGGACTGTTGGAACCAACCTAACAACCCTTGCAGTTCTTCTCCCCCCCATCCGCCCTGAGAATCTTTGTTAATTACAGCATTTTCTCTATAGCTGCAGAGACTCAATCTTTCTTTAAATCAGACCCAAAATTCATTGATCATTGGGATCAACAATGGAACTCAGACTCCTTCCACACCCAAGGCCACCAATGTTTGGCCTTACTCTGTTGCCTGTGAATTGGCTACATGGATAGACTTCCCTATCACCTTTCCCTTATGCAATGTATCTGTCGAGGACTCTTACCCATGTCCTCTCTCTACCTTCCTGAATTCACTGTGGAACAACCAGTGCCCACCTTGCAGCAAGAATTAGGTTTCTTTCTAAGGCACAGAACTATCTTCTGCCTTAGGAAACTCCTAAATACTGCTGATTTTCAAAGTAGCCCTCTCGTACCAACTCTGAAAACTCAACATAATCACAAGCCTCTTATTTTTATCCCCCACCCCCTATAGTTTTACTACTTTCTACTAAAAACAAAAAGCTTGATAAATCCCTTATTACTAGCATGCAAGGTTTGCACATTTTCCTTTCACTTATAACTCTCTAGGCTGTTTTTACGTGCTTGCTTCTAACCTCTGGCTTCTCAAATATATTGTTCCTTTATAAAGTTCATCTGGGAAAATCCTCACCTACCAGGACCCAATCAGTTTTCACATAATCAGACCAAATAGCTGTAGGTTTCATTTCTTAATTATGACTGCTAGCACTTTGTTAGAACAAACTATAACCTTTATAAAAAACCTTGTGATAATAGCCTTTTTAAAAAAAAACCTTGAAAGGTGAAATTGAAGGGAAGGAAAGGGGAATCCAGCAATGGAAGACCAGTATGCATGAATAAATCTATACTTCTCGTATGTGACATGTATACACACTGGCACACAAACAGGGGAGAGAGAGACCTTCATCTCATAATCTGTTTCCTCTAATCTAATTCTCTATTTCATGCTCCTTGACTGTATCAAAATACAATCCTTGACCTTTTTCTAAAACTGAACGTCCTTGTTAGCTTTCTACATCATGCACATCTGATCTCAGTTACATCATGCCTGAATATTTTAAAAAAGCCCATCCCAGCTAAGGACTGTATCCAAAGATTAATTTGATTTAATATTCATTTTTGCTGTGTTTTACTTGTTTGTTGGCTGAGTGCTGCGAATTGTAGCTGGTAAGTCCTCTGAGTAACCAACAATCCTATAACAGTGCCAGCATTTAAAAGACTGCTGACAGAAAACGTAGCAGTCTTCAGAAAAAAAATTACACCCACATTTTATAACTGTGCATATGCTCCATATGATTGGACACATTATATGGGCACTTTTTACTCCTCTGGTGTTTGTATTTATAGTCACCCCTTTACTAGCATGACTGCTTATGCCTCCGCTCAGTGCTGCCATGACCTACCACACAGTGCCCATCCCTGTGATTCCAGCAATTGTTGGGGTCTCCATCAGACATTTTAACACTGTGAGGCAGCTCCTTTGGGCCCAGTACCACATACACCTCTGAATGCCACCTTCCCAGGTGGTGCCACAGGGCATCTACTCTAAGGCAGTCCTCCCCTCTCCTTATTGGGTAGCCACCGCAATGCATGGATGACCGCATGCATTCCAGAACCTGAAGTGCTGCTGGTCTAGGGCCCTGCTGCATCTGTTCCTGATGGTAGCAGCAAGTAGCAACTACCAACACCAGCATCTACACCCATATTATGGAGTGCATATTACACAGCTATTTCTTCCATTCTCCTCTTATGCCTTCTTATGATCATTAATATTTCCATTAGCTGCAGTAGAAGCCAAAAGTGCTTGTTGGCGCATGCCATCGGGGAAGCAGATGAATGGGCCTAGGAGTAAAGCGACCTCACCCCAGCCCCCCTTTCCCTATGCTCCCTCCCCTTAACCACTGCTTCGCTCCCACCTCCAAGGAACCCATGGACCAGCCCAGCCGCAGATGGCACCCCACTAACGGCCGCTGAGCCAATCGAGGCCAGGACCTGAGTTACCAGGGGTATCCCTTGCTGATGCGGGGCAATTGACCTCCTTCCTGGGTGGGGGTCCCACTGCTGATTGTCCACCTAATGATGCCGTGGCTGCAATACTCACCAAGGAACGTGACCCTGGCATCACGAAGGGCCCCCTTCCCACTTCCCAAACCCCTAAGCCCGACCGAGAGGTGCCACTCCCCAGTAGCTCAGTTGCCAGGTCCCCCCCCCGATTCCTACTCTGCCCCTCTCCGACCCTGCTCCTGACCCATGCCATGCCCCTGCCCCTGATGCCATCCCCCATCCCCTCCACCTCCCGTGCTGCTGCTGCCGCTCCTGGGGCCATCTCCTTCCCCTTCCCAGAGGATGATCCCCAGGAAATGGCTTTCATGTTCCCCTGTCCTGACCCCCTAGGGGCTGCCATTTTCCCTCCACCACCCCCTATTGAGCTGGGGCTTGAGGTGGACCATGTGGCGCCGGGCCATCAGGCGCCACACTGGGGGTCCGCCCCCTGCTTGCCCATCCCGGCAGGCCAGAGGGCTACGACAGGGGCCCCACTGGAGGACAGTCAGCAGCCAGTGACCCCGCCCCCCCATAAAAAAAAAGTAATGCTTATTTATAGGCTCACACAGCACTCCAAGGTGGCAGGAATGCAGCTTCCTATGGAATCGAATGGGGACACTGCAAGGTACTAAGCCCTGGTCTACACTGCGGGGGCGGGGGGAAATAGATGTAAGTTATGCAACTTCAGCTACGTGAATAATGTAGCTGAAGTCAATGTACTTAGATCTACTCACCGCAGTGTCTTCACTATGGTGAGTCGACTGCTGCCGCTTCCCCATCGACTCTGCCTGCGCCTCTCACAGGAGTCGACGGGAGAGCATGAGGGTATCAATTTATCGTGTCTAGACTAGACGTGATAAATCGACCCACGCTGGATCGATCACTGCCTGCCAATCCAGCGGGTAGTGTAGACATACTCTAACTGAAGTTTGTCTTCTTCCTCTTCGATTTTTCATTTAAATTCTCATGGGCAGTTGGTGTTGGTAGCCCATACTTCCTGCCAGAGAAAACTAAGATGGTGGATTTGGTTTTAATTATTAAAACCAGCTGTTAGATGGCTGACTGGCAGAAACTAAAAGGAGGTGGAACCAGTGGCCAATAAAGCTGGTCTTTAGGGGTTATTCAAAGCCCTCTGAGCAGAGTCCTTGTTAGGGCTAAAACTTAATGAAACTGGGCCCTCTTGGTGTAAGAAATGATTACCTGAACTCACAAAGTGTTTCACTCATTTTGTGAGTTTTTAAGTAGAAATATATTGTATTTGAGATACAGTGGAATCCTAATGATCTCATTGTTCCATAAGGAGAGAAAGGACAGAACTAGTACCCATGGTTTCTATGCTACAGCCACAGTGTGACCCAATCATGCCATAACACTATATCTACAATTTATATTTCTATTAAAAAGGGGATCAGATCAATACAAAATCCCCACATATTTTCTTCCCCAGAAAGTTTCTTAAAAATATACTTTGGCTATTCTGCAAGGAGAGAAGGGTTCACCTCTCATAAGCACTCATTTACAAATGTTATAGTTGTCTAGGTTTATATATGGTGCCCACAACCCTGGCATGTGATGTCCCATTGGGGTCTGGACTGAGGTGAAGAGGAGGCATAGCAGACTCTGACTGTCTCACTGACATAGTGCTTTACATTCTCAAAGAAATGAACAAATATTAACAATCAATCTTCACAGCACCACATAAGGTAGAGAAACCAATATTATTGTATAGAACGGGTAACTGAAGAACAACATTTAGTAGCAACTATTCAAATATGGTGCCTCAGCTGAATATGGGGTACTAAGTCTTAAGAGACAGGAAAGTACCATTCTGAAGAGATGGGTGTCATCCTCAGTTGGCTGATAATGATTGAGAAGGAGTTAGTTTCAGAATCATGAATCTAGAGACAGGAAAAGGTGCTATGAAACTTCAGCTGCATACAGAAGCCTGAAGGATCTGTAAGAAGAGTGCTTTTTCCTTTCTGAAGGGCAAGGAATCTTGGAATGAGTTCATCCTGAGAGAGGGACTCAAGGTCTTGAAAAGGTGTCAGTTCTTTCACTGCTCCAGAAGTCTTTGAAAACCTGGCAGGTAACTAGGACACATTTAAAAGAGACACAAGTGAGCAGAAGAACTGGAATTCAGAAGTTCCTAGCTCCTAATCCCATGCTGCTTCTCATGTTTCATGCCTTTTTAATCATTTTTCCTCTTAATGGATTATTTTCACTCTTGCTAGATAAATACAATTCGAACACAGATTTCAGATATAAGATTACTTTGGCATTGTGTAAGGAGACTGTTGCCCCCTTACGAACATTCAGTGGGGGTGTTTTGGTTCGCTAGCTCCCAGTACTAAAAAGGGGGAAGGGTCGATGGGGAATCAGGACCCTGAGGCTGACAGCTCCCAGGAACAATGGGGAGAAGCTAATGCTCCAGGTCAGCCTGAATGACAGGGTGGGCAGGCTAATCAGAGAGTCAGCAGGCCAGGGAGGTCCTATCCTCTGTGTGAGTTGCATTTGCCTGGGCCAGACAGAGTGGGGCCAAGCTAAGGAGAAAGCAGGGTCCCAAGCTAAGCTGGGGAGCAGAACTGTGCCAGATCCAGAGGGACCAGAAAAGCAGCCCACGAAGCAGGTCAGTGCTGGGAGCACAGTCACAGAAGCAGCCTACAGAGAAGACCTGTCCTGGGAGCAGAGCTGCAGCAACCAGAGCCAGAGGGGCCAAAGAAGCAGCCCAGGGAGCTGGAGACAGAGCAGCAGCAGCAGTGCTAAGGCAGAGTGGTGGAGCTGGGGGCTGGAGCAGTCTGGAGCTGGGTGTGGTGAGCAGCTGGGGAGACCGAGGGGGACCCTGGGCAGCAGGCCCAGCACAGGGAGACGCCTCGGTCAAGAAGCTCTGCAGGCCAGGCTTGGATCGTAACCCCGACAGGGAGAGGGCGACACTGGGAAGAAGGGTCCTGCCACCTAGAGCGTGAGAGCATGTGGCCACCACCAGAGCAAGTGACCAACCCACAGCATCCCTGCAGCACAGCTAGGGCCTGAGAAGAAGGCCTGGGACTTACAAGGAACAGACTGTGACCTGCCCTGGCATTCCAGAGACACTGTTTGTGATGTTCCCTGCCACAGAGCGGGGTGATGTATTTCCTTTAACCTTCCCCATTATTCCTTATTCTTTTTAAAATTAATTGTTGATTAAATAACTTGCATTTGCTTTAACTTGTATAAAGAAAAGGAGTACTTGTGGCACCTTAGAGGCTAACAAATTTATTTGAGCATAAGCTTTCGTGAGCTACAGCTCACGTAGCTCACGAAAGCTTATGCTCAAATAAATTTGTTAGTCTCTAAGGTGCCACAAGTACTCCTTTTCTTTTTGTGAATACAGACTAACACGGCTGCTCCTCTGAAACCTTTACCTTGTATGTAATGGTCAGTGGGTCAGGGAAGTGCCCAGTGCAGAGAGTAACCTGGAGAGGGGACACCCTAGCCCCTATCCTAGGTGACTACAGCAGGGTTGGGGGTCGAGCCCCCCAGGAATCCTGGGCCCAGCTTTTTTGGGGTTACGAGGACTCTGCCAGACAGGGGAGTGGAAGGGGAGTCCTCAAGGGCAGGGAAGCCACTGGGTAAAGGAAGTGGGAGCGAGGACTCAAATCCTTTCGCTAGCCCACTTCACTGGGGTAGTGCAGAAGCCAGGAAAGTTCCCCACAATAGCAGGACTATTCCCCCGCTTACAGTTGCACTTCTTGATAATAATTTATTTCAATTTTAGTGACAAAAAGAGTAATTTAATTTGTAGTCAGAGAGATCTGGAACTTTTCTTCAATTTGGCCTGCAGCTATGCCATCTGGGTTTGTGATCTCAGACTAAGAAGTCACATGCTAGATTACTACTTGGAAAACAATTTTTTTGGAAGAGGCATTAATGATATGGAAGTTACACTCTTCCTTCCAAGTCACTATTGACCTAATGCCTCAGGAAGGCATAGGGAGCTCTGTGCAATGAGAGGTGCCATGATTCAAATGGACCATTAAGCTGACCATTTGCAGTTATTAAAGATCCCTTGACATTGTTCACAATGTTAACTTTAGTGCCTGAGCCAAGGTTCCCATTTTCCAAACTCATTTACACTTGATTCTTCAAGCTGCTTCCTGTGGGCAGGTCTCTGGAACAGTTTGCAGAATCAGGGCCTTGGTTGCACTTGCAAAAGTTCTTGTTCATTTCTCATGCCTAAAACTTTTTTGTAGCATTGCTACTGGTGCAGAATATCTATTACCCAGAGATGGCTGCATTAATTTATTTTTACTTATTTTTTAAATGTCTATGATACATTAAAATGCACATATCAATAGATCTGGGTACTTCTGATGTACACTACAAATGGTTATTCTGGTACACACAAGAATAACTTTAATAACCTCCCCAACTCTGTCCCTCTCAATGCACTTTGGGATTTTTTTTTCAGAATGAGCAGCATTATCCAAGTACATAATTTGTAACTATGTGCATCTGTGGAATCATTTTTTGACTTTTTCAATCAATAAGGGTGTAGTTTGCAAATAAACAGGATGAGAAAGAAGAGAGGACTGGGAGAGAGGAGGAAATGACCGACTGACTTCTGATGTCAAACTCTCTTTGGGTAGTGTAGATGCTTAGAAGGGAGTTCTTCCACCACTGTAATAAATCTACCTTTCTGAGAGACAGGAACTAGAAATAGAGGAATTCTTCCATCAACCTAGTGCTGTCTACACTGGGGCTTAGGCTGGCTTAACTACATCTCTCACAGATGAGAATTTTCACACCTTGGAGTGACCTAGTGGGTCAGCCTAACTTTCTAGTGTAGACCAGCCTTATTTACTGAAGTACTTACACAACCCTTATCACTGTAGTGCCTGAGGGCCATATTTTCAAACAGTATTTAGGTCTCTAAAGATGCAAATAGACATCTAGTGAGATTTTCAAAAGCACGCAACTAAGCATGTTTGGCACCTACCTCTTGTTGATTTCAATGACGTGTGGTTGAATGATTATAAAACCCTGATCAAGGATAGAGGGAGGCAATGTAGTAAAAGTGAGCCTTTGCTGCCTACATCAAGACAATCATTGCAAAAGCTCCCACATAAAAATGTTTCATGCATTTTCAGTTACATTTTTGTTAGAGAAGTGTGTAATAAATTGTTAGTCAAATGTATACTAAACAACATTAGATAAATGCATATTATATACTGTACAAGAAAATATAAAGGATTTTTAGCTTTTTTGTATGTGTTTCTGCTAATCCAGCACTTCAGATTTTGCTGAGATTGTAAATAAAAAAAACCTGGTTTGAGTCTCTTATCTGTAAAATTTTTGGCTTGTGCAGATAACAAGGTACAGCAGAGAGAGAGAGTCAAGAAGGAGTGGTTAGTTTTGCAGTAAATCAGGTACACACACCCCTCCCAACAGGTCAAGCTAACAAGTAAAAATCTAAGGCCACAAAACAGACCCAGTAAGAACAACCACGGTAAGATAAGAACCAATTTGATGGAGCCAGTGGGAGCGAGACAAGAGAATAGATATGTTAGGGACCAGACAGATAAAAGTAAGTATTAATAAAATAAGTAAAAATGTATTAATTTAGGTTAGTTACTGTGATAGACTCATAAGAATGTTTTAAGGAAGGGATTGGAGTTGAATGGATATAGATATGGACAGAGGAGGTAGCTTGGTAAACTGAGTCTGTGCAAAGTTATGGAACGGAGATAAAAGGTAAGAGAGCAGAGAAGATACAGGGGAAGAATAGCTAAGCACAGCAGAGACCAGAGATTTAAAAAGAGCAGCCAGTCCCCAAGGTGGGTAATTTGATCATTTACTTTTCTTGCCTTCTCTGTTTTTGCATATATATGTAATTCACAGGGAATAATAGAATTCTATACAATAATAGAATTTAAAGTGTATACAATAAAGGCTAAAAGAAACTGTTTATGCCTAATTTCAGAGTAGCAGCTGTGTTAATCTGTATTCAGAAAAAGAAAAGGAGTACTTGTGGCACCTTAGAGACTAACAAATTTATTTGAGCATACAGCTGTAGCTCACAAAAGCTTATGCTCAAATAAATTTGTTAGTCTCTAAGGTGTCACAAGTACTCCTTTTCTTTTTGCTTATGCCTAACTTGTTGTGGATGTTGTTTCTAACTCAACATTTTGTTTGTGTGATTGTTTTATTTAATAAACTGATTTTTACTACCAAGACTTGCTCTAATGACATTTCAAAAAATGTAATTCAGTGTAAGAAGGGTTATGGCACAATCTCACTGAGAACTATTCTAGAGTGAGGGCTTGTCTACACCTAGGGTTATTCAGGAATAGCTATTGAGTTTTAAAACTCACACCCTACCTTAATCCAAGTAAACTTTCAAATGTAGACCAGCCCTGAGAAGAACAATTAAAAAGGAATTATGGCATGAGGGGGAGAAAGGGAGAGTAACAACCGTCTAATTTATTTCAAAACCCCAGTTGAGCAATCATCACTACACCACCCAGCTATTCAAAGGACAGGAAAGGGCAGGACTCTCTTGCTGACTATTTTCATTTGACACTCAGTGGTAAGGAGAATTTAAGTATTATTTTTTCCTTGGCCAGGCCATTTTTCATAGTTTCTAGTACCAGCCAATTTAAATGTTGGGCCAGCTCCTCAGCTGATGCACATAAATGTAGCTCCACTGATGTCAGAGCTGATTTACATCAGCTAGGGATCTGGCCCATGTCTTTAAACCCAATGGAATGTCACCAGAGATGAAGATGATCCCTTATTTTTTGGCTTTCTGTGCAGTTCAGTTGGATGCATCTCTCCATTTGTATTTGAGAGATGAAGTCCCTACTGAGATCCAGATTCTGCTATGCTTACTGACCCCCTATAGTACTCGCCACAGAGTACCTTACTTCATGGCTAGGCCTACTGAAATCAGTGGGACTATTCATGGAGTCATCTGCTACTGAATTAGAGTAGGGATATCACTTAGTGTTTTGTCTTTTCAGCAGCTAAGATGCACAGCTTCATAAGACCATCTCAGAGAGGGTTTATTAGGGTTACCTTATTTGATGCCTCATCTATACAGGCAAAAGAATTCAGTCCCACCAGATGAGTGAGGTTCCTAAACTATAGCTGATTTAACAAGAAGTGCAGTACATATTCCACCTCATAACTTTGTAAAATAGAATTGCCACCTCAGCAGATGTTCCCAAGGAGAATATGGTTGGCTCCATTGTGCCATTTCTCAGAGCCCATTATTACAGGTTGTTCTGTATCCTTTTCCTCACTCTGGAAAAAGCCACACTGTTATAATGAAAAACACTATTCAAGCAGTTAATTATTTTGTTAAACTGATATTCTATTGTACTGTTTTTTTTAAAAAAAATCGGAAGTACCCTCACTTACTGCAAGATATAACTTGAGCATATACAAAAAAGAGACTACTCTATGAATTAAAAAAACTAGGAACACAATCTCCATAAGAAGAGTTAGAAAACCCATTGCCTTGGGTATTTAAATTACACTAGTTTAAACCAGACGTGCCAAACCTGCAGAAAAAATGCAGAAATTGGGCTTGTTTATGGCTTAATTGGCTTGAGAATTGCTTGTTGCCTAGTTTTTGGCTTGTCGCTTGATGGGCTTGTAGCTTGTTGCTTCTTTTTTTTTTAATCAGCTCCCAACAAGTAGGTGCAAGGGGCGGGGAGAGAGTCAGGGGTGCACAGTGGGCTCACTACAATGTCAGACTATACGCAGGGAGGGATCTAGTCACAGGGTGTTGGGATTCTTAGGGATTGGCCCTGCCAACTTGGTCCCTCCTCAGTTCCTTCTTGCTGGCTACTCCGACAGAGGGGTAGGAGGATGGGTATTGGAATGGATGTGAACATCACATCTTGAAGAACAAGAGTTACTAGAAGGGGAGTAACTGTTTTTTCTTCTTCAAGTGCTTGTTCATGTCAATTCCAATCAGGTGACTCCCAAGCTCCACCCCAGAGATGGGTTCAGAGTTAAGAAAATGCTGATTGGGACACCGCTTTGCTGAATGCTGCATCATCTCTGGCATGTTGAGTGATAGCATAGTGAGAGTTAAACATATGCACCAAGGACCACGTTGCTGCCCTGCAAATTTCTTGTATCGGGACTTGGGCCAGGAACTCCACTAATGAGGCCTTTGCCCTTGTGGAATGTGCCATAAGTGCCCAGGCTGGGATCTTGGCCAGCTCGTAGCATGTGCAGATGCAAGATGTGATCCAGGAAGCTGTTCTTTGAGATGAGACCAGGAGTCCTTTCATCCAGTCTGACACCGCTATGAACAGCTGGTTCGATTTCCTTAACGGCTTAGTGCGCTAGATGTAGAATGCTAGCGCTCACCAAATGTCCAATCTAAGGGAAGGACTTGTTGAGCAAGCAACCGCAGTTCCAACGACCGTCACTAGTGGTAAGAAGGAACTGAGGGGCCAGGTTGGCAGGGTCATATATTGAGCTCCATGAAGGCACCACTCCAGGGGGTTCCACAGCCGATCTGAAGGGAGCTGCTAAGGGAAAACTTTCCAATGACTGCACGCTGCGCACATACACCTGATTGGAATTGACATGAACAAGCACTTGAATAAGAATTATCAGTTATCCTGTATTTTCCATTATGTATTTTCAAATATGTATGATATATTCCACAACTGCTGTGGCCATGGCAAATCCAAATGCTCTGGATTTTGGAATTTACCTCTCTCTGGGTCTGACACAACATGGATTTTCCTACATGACAGGGTGGGATTGTAGTTACAGTTTTAGTTTTGGTCAAATGTGAGGGATTAGACACAAGTAGTATGTCAGATACATTGAGTTTTTCTCTACATGATTTTTGAAGTGTATATTGTCACAGTTCTTGGGCAGCTGATGGGTGCCTCCTATTGGGAGGGGACTGAAAATTCCTAGGGTGCTCCCCCAGCTCTCGTTGGCCTAAGTAGGGGTCTCTATGATACAAATTGTGTTCAATAATCCTTTTGGGTTGATGAGGATGGGGCTCTTAGCACCCAATCCCTTAATTCCTTTTGCCTGTTTTCAGATTCCCTAACCCCGAAAGGGGTAGAGGGTAGTGGCACCAACCACCTAAATGGCCTGCTGATCCTATCTTACCCAACCAGTATGCTAGAATCATTGTCTCCTTGTAGGCACAGTGGTGGCTGGTAAATTATCTGCCTCCAGGAGTCTTTTTTGGGAGCTATAGAGCCACCATCTCCAAGAGCTGCCAAGCAACCACTGGGAACTTCCTGTTTTAAACTCCTTATTCCACTTATTTGACAGGGCTGGAGAGGTGAGGACAACCTTTGCCCACAACAGCTCTCTAACCTTTCCATCACCAGTGCAGGATTTATATGCCCCATCTAGATCCATCCTCTTTGGAACCCCCTTTCAGATAGTTGAAAGCAGCTATCAAATCCCCCCTCATTCTTCTCTTCTGCAAACTAAACAATCCCTGTTCCCTCAGCCTCTCCTCATAAGTCATGTGTTCCAGTCCCCTAATCATTTTTGTTGCCCTCCGCTGGATGCTTTCCAATTTTTTCACATCCTTGTTGCAGTGTGGGGCCCAAAACTGGACACAATACTCCGGATGAGGGCTCACCAATGTCGAATAGAGGGGAACAATCACGTCCCTCGATCTGCTGGCAATACCCCTACTTATACAGCCCAAAATGCCATTAGCCTTCTTGGCAACAGGGGCACACTGTTGACTCATACCCAGCTTCTTGTCCACTGTAACCCCTAGGTCCTTTTCTGCATAACTGCTGCCTAGCCATTCAGTCCCTAGTCTGTAGCAGTGCATGGGATTCTTCCATCCTAAGTGCAGCACTCTGCACTTGTCTTTGTTGAACCTCATCAGATTTCTTTTCGCCCAATCCTCCAATTTGTCTAGGTCCCTCTGTATCATATCCCTACCCTCCAGCATATCTACTACTACTCCCAGTTGAGTGTCATCTGCAAACTTGCTGAGGGTACAATCTACACCATCCTCCAGATCATTAATGAAGATATTGAACAAAACCAGTCCCAGGACTGACCCTTGGGGCACTCTGCTTGATACCGGCTGCCAACTAGACATGGAGTTATTCATCACTACCCATTGAGCCCGACGATCTAGCCAGCTTTCTATCCACCTTATAGTCCATTCATCCACCCCATACTTCTTTAACTTGCTGGCAAGAATACTGTGAGAGACTGTATCAAAACCTTTGCTAAAGTCAAGGAATAACATGTCCACTGCTTTCCCCTCATCCACAGAGCCAGTTATCTCATCATAGAAGGCAATCAGGTTAGTCAGGCCTGACTTGCCCTTGGTGAATCCATGATGACTGTTCTGATCACTTTCCTCTCCTCTAAGTGCTTCAGAATTGATTCCTTGAGAACCTGCTCCATGATTTTTCCAGGAATTGAGGTGAGGCTGACTGGCCTGTAGTTCCCTGGATCTTCCTTTTTCCCTTTTTTAAAGATGGCACTACATTAGCCTTTTTCCAGTCGTTTGGGACCTCCCGCGATCGCCATGAGTTTTCAAAGATAATGGCCAATGGCTCTGCAATTACATCCGGCAACTCCTTTAGGACTCTCGGATGCAGCGCATCTGGCCCCATGGACTTGTGCTCATCCAGATTTTCTAAATAGTCCTGAACCACTTCTTTCTCCACAGAGGGCTGGTCACCTCCTCCCCATGCTGTGCTTCCCAGTGCAGTAGTCTGGGAGCTGACCTTGTTCGTGAAGTCAGAGGCAAAAAAAAGCATTGAGTACTTTACCTTTTTCCACATCCTCTGTCACTAGCTTGCCTCCCTCATTCACTAAGGGGCCCACAGTTTCCTTGATCTCCTTCTTGTTGCTAACATACCTGAAGAAACCCTTCTTGTTACTCTTAACATCTCTTGCTAGCTGCAATTCCAAGTGTGATTTGGCCTTCCTGATTTCACTCCTGCATGCCTGAACAATATTTTTATACTCCTCTCTGGTCATTTGTCCAATCTTCCACTTCTTGTAAGCTACTTTTTTTGTGTTTAAGATCAGCAAGGATTTCACTGTTAAGCCAAGCTGGTCGCCTGCCATATTTACTATTCTTTCTACACATCGGGATGGTTTGTCCCTGTAACGTCAATAAGGATTCTTTAAAATACAGCCAGCTCTCCTGGACTCCTTTCCCCCTCATGTTTTTCTCCCAGGGGATCCTGCCCATCAGTTGCCTGAGGGAGTCAAAGTCTGCTTTTCTGAAGTCCAAGGTCCGTATTCTGCCCTCCTTTCTTCCTTGTGTCAGGATCCTGAACTCGACCATCTCATGGTCACTGCCTCCCAGGTTCCCATCCACTTTTGCTTCCCCAACTAATTCTTTCTGGTTTGTGAGCAGCAGGTCAAGAAGAGCTCTGCCCCTAATTGGTTCCTCCAGCACTTGCACAAGGAAATTGTCCCCTACATTTTCCAGAAACTTCCTGGATTGTCTGTGCACCACTGTATTGCTCTCCCAGCAGGTATCAGGGTGATTGAGAACTAGGGCCTACGATCTAGTAACTTCCATTAGTTGCTGGAAGAAAGCCACGTCCACCTCATCCCCCTGGTCCAGTGGTCTATAGCAGACTCCAACCACGACATTACCCTTGTTGCTCACACCTCTAAAACTTAATCCAGAGACTCTCAGGTTTTTCTGCAGTTTCATACCGGAGGTCTGAGCAGTCATACTGCTCTCTTACATACAGTGCAACTCCCCCACCTTTTCTGCCCTGCCTGTCCTTCCTGAACAGTTTATAACCATCCATGATAGTACTCCAGTCATGTCAGTTATCCCACCAAGTCTCTGTTATTCCAATCACATCATAATTCCTTGAATGTGTCAGGACTACCAATTCTCCCTGCTTGTTTCCCAGGCTTCTTGCTTTTTTGTATAGGCTTTCTCAGTATGAGGCAGGAGCCCTTCTGTCTTGTGCTGTCCTGCTCATGCTTCCTCCCAGTATCCCACTTCCCCACTTACCTTAGGGCTTTGGTCTCCTTCCCCTGGTGAACCTAGTTTAAAGCCCTCCTCATTAGCCAGCCTGCTTGCGAAGATGCTCTTCCCGCTCTTCGTTAGGTGGAGCCTGTCTCTGCCTAGCACTCCTTCTTGGAACACCATCCCATGGTCAAAGAATCCAAAGCCTTCTCTCCAACACCACCTGCATAGCTATTTGTTGAATAGTAATATGTTTATAAATGAAGATAAAGAAACAGGAAAGACAGATATATGCCAACTGCTATAGAATTGTCAGTTATAGATTTTAAAATATTTACTGGGATAAAAAGGTTAACTAATTGGAAATTAGCGATTGGCACACTGTGCGTATAAACACTAGCAAAGTTATAAAAGTAGAGATAATGAGACAAACAACAACAAAGTCCTTAAGAGCTCTAAAGATTATTATCTCTTTAAATTGTTCAAAAAGATGGTTGTGTGTACAGTTTCCAGTACAAATGTACTCAGGCAATTATCATGCAGTATGAAACCCAGAGCCTTGACTCAACTGTGTAACAATCACCTTGAGTAACAGTTACTCATGTTAGAAGCCCCACTGAAGCCACTGGCTTGAGAACCATATATGATGTAGCCATATACGACGTAAATCAAGTCTGCAGAACCAGGCCATATATAGGTACAAAAAACATTAAAATGCAAAATCATGTAAAATGGACAGTTTGAAGGATTTAAAGGTCACTTTTCTTAAGGGAGACTATTTGGTAAAAATAGATTTTAAAAAATGTTCTTCCAAGTGCCCTAGTGAATCAACCTCCCAGAAAATATACAAGGGTTCATTGGGGAAAACTAACTTCACCAATGGAAGGCCATGATTTTTGGTCCTTTCATAATTCCAAGGACATTTACAATGTTAGAGAGACCATTAGTGTCTTTACTAAGAAGTTTAGGAGTAAGATTAATATACTTAGACAATATCTTAATAAGTGTGAAGCCACAAGAGAGTCTCTTTATTCATATTCAGTCTGTTCAGCATTTACTCTCTGCCCTCGGGTTTAATGTAAATTTATAGAAGTCACTTCTGCCCCTGGTACAACATTAAGGTTTTAGCTTTTATTGTATAGAAATTATATTAAATAAAATGGAAATGTGTTTAGAAAAGGAACCAATATGGTTAAAATTGGACTTAACTTTGGAACAAAACAAAAGTGTCACAGGTACAATTAGCTGCAAGGGTATCCAAGGATCATACTCTGATGAAGCATTGTATGTTTTGAGGTCACAGTGACCAGAAGAATTTCTGATTCAGGTTCTATCTACCAAACAAATCTTAAACAATTTAAGCTGCAGAACCCAAATCATTAAACAAAAAAGAATATTTAAAACTATCAAAGCATGTGAGTTATCATCATCACTTATTATTTTATTGTGCCATAAAGCCGGCTAAACACCTTACAAATAAACCCTGCTCTCAACAGCTTATAGTATAAGATGAACAGTAAAATAAAGGTTTCAAAGATCAGACTGAAGGACAGCATGACTGGGATCATGCAATTCAGCATTATGCACATCCTGAACAAGACACAGTATTTCAACTCAGTGAATTTTGGTGATGGCATAGGAAGTTTATTGGGGAAAGAGGCTAGGGATTATTTTTGCCTTCTCTATACCATTCATTATTTTATAGACAGCTATATAGCTTCCTATTTATCTCCTCTCTTGCCATGGCTCGGTTGTGGACAGCCAGAACTAGGACTCAGAGCTATAGTCACGAGCAAGGAGTCAAGAGTCAGCGGGGTTGGGATCCTGGAAGGTCAGAAGCCGGAGATAAACTGGAGATCAGAATCACAAGTCAGGAACCAGTCAGGCCAGGTCAGGACACCAGGAGGTAGAGGCAGGAAACAAACTGAACCACAAGTCAAATGCCAGAAGTCAAGCAGGGTCAGAATGACAGGGATCCAGCCAGGGAAGCAGGATCAGGCAGTCGGCATCAGGAGCAGGAAGTACAAGGCACACGGTCGAAAACAGTCCTGCTGCTGGCTTAAGTCGGGCCCACCAGGCCAATCAGCTGCTTTGGGACTCATCCATTAGGAGCTCAGGGGAGAAGCCTCAATTGGGAGTGGGCTTCATGGGTATAAAGTAAGGTATTGCTAGCAGACTGCCAGGTGGAGGGTTGACATGCGGCTGCTCCCATCAACCTTGCAGGCCCAGGCTCAAGACTTGCGGGTCATGACATCTCTAAATTATCAAGATTCAATTTTTCTAATCTCTCTTCATATGGAAGTCCACCCCCATCCCAATCCAATCATTTGTTGTCAGTCTCAGCACCTCTTCTGTTTTTGCTCTGTCTTTTTCTGCTAGGGTGACCAGAACAACACAGAATACTTACCAGACAAGAAAACTCCAATGATTTATATGAATACATTATAATATGTTCAATATGATTTTCCATTACATTCTTTATACTACCTAATATTTACCAAATACATACTATACTGAGCTCTCCTATATTACACTGCCCAAAGCTACAATAAAATAACAGTAAGCAGCTCAGCTAAGGAATGATCTAGCTTGAAGACATGAAGGTGAGGTTCAGTTTCCTCTCTGAGGTGGTAACAAAGGAAATGAGGCGGTTGGGTTGGCCTCTTTTATATAGACAATGGTGGTGACGACATCACCCTCACATGAAATCTCTCCTACAGTCCCCTACAGTGGACATGGCTTCTCAAGGCAGCTCTGCAACTTGACACCCCTGGGTACCCCCTACTATAAACAGGAATGCAAAGAAGCCCTTGAAGAAGAAGAACTTTTTTCTTCAGACTATTATTGGTAAATCACAGCGGTTTGAAAGAAGCCGATTGCTGAAAAGATTTTGGACAAGGCAATTGTTGCCATTACAGACAAAGCATGGCTCCTTTCCATTTGGGTTTTCAAATCCCTTTTGCTGAGTTCCAAAATTATGTGTTTGTTGGATATATATCTAAATATTAATGCTTTGTGAGAGGTCTAAAAGGAGTTGCTATTTCTAGCTATACATTTTTCAGAGGGTATATTGCTTTCTGATCCCTATAAAGATCATCCTTCTAATCCAAAATCACAAGGTCAGTGTCACAGGGTCCCTGCAGGCTTTCTCCCTCTTGAGCCTGTGCCCTGTGTTTAGGCTGGTTTAATAAAGAATCTTCCATGCCTTCTTTTGCTGGATCGCCCAAGTGTCTTTATTTACAATGTTCGTGCAGTTCCCAGATCCCCCAACAGCTAGTGCCCCACAGACCCTCCCCAGAGTCTTCTGACTTTTGAGGCTTCCTTCTTTGGTAAGGAGACAGCAATACCACCCTCCTGTCTCCTCCCCAGCTAGCCTCCTCACTGAGGTTTGCCCGGGGCTTTTATAACCCTCTCGTGCTTCAGCCCAGCTGTCACTACTTAGCTCAGCATGTTCCTCTGAGCCAGCCCTCTTTAGGGCTTGCAGCTGGGTTCCCTGCTGAGTACCTACATCTCTACACCTGGCCTCCTGGCCAAAGAGCAGGCTGCTGCCAGCATTTTGGCAGGGCCTTAAAGGGATTTACCCCTGCCCTGCCACAGTCAGACATAATTATACATTTGACCCTTTGAGTCTATCTAAATTTGCCCAGGCACAACAGAATAAGTTCATACAATTTTCTATTGAGAATGACAAATTCAGACAGTAACTCTACTATACGCCACCCACTCTACGTTCATTTTGTGCATACTGCAAAGAAGTGGTGATTCTAAATACAGCATTCATGTCTAGTACTGTGTGGGACTAAGTATGCATTCCCCAGATTTTAGTCATACATATTCAAGGAAAAGTATCCTACACTTTTAATGTTAGTTTTATATATCTAAGACTTATTCATATAAAAAATTAGTTGTTCTCTCCTTTGCCAAACTTGTGCTCAGTGCAGCAACTGGTAGGGGTGTGGGGGGTCAGGCAGCTGGATACAGCTTCTTGATTCTCAGGGTGGCTTTGCCCTGGTCTGTGCCCTGCTGTAGGTTAGAGCAATGTGGTGGCTGTTCTAGCTTATGCCACCTGGCTATAGTTCTTAAGGGTCATGCTCCCATCCTTCCCATCTTTGACATGCTAAGTACGCCAATTCTATGCAAGCTGAGGGCTCCCCAACACTGTGGGAGTTCTCAGCTAGCCACATTCAGCTTCTTTAGAGCCCCTTTGATCAAGAGAGTTGCAATGTGACAGAGAATTATATCCAATAATCTTTAATGTTATTCTGCTTTAAGGGCCTAATTGGTAGCATTGGTGCGCTGACTTTAATGGCAGTAGAGGATATTTAAAAGCTTGTGGTAGACACTAAGCATCTTGCAGGATCATGTTCTAAATATGCACACATATTATTATACTGGATTCTACTCCTGGTTCTGCCACTGGCTTACTGTGTGACCTTGGGCAAATCAGTTCACTGCTCTGTGCCTTGGTTTCCCCATCTGTCAAAGGAGATAATGATAGTCCCACATGACATTCCAATAAGTAAATTGGAGAAATACAGGCTCATCAAAACTACCATTAAGTGGATACATAATTGGTTAAATAACTACAAACAAAGAGTAACTATTAGTGGAATGATGTTGGATTGTAGGGAAGTCTCAAGTGGGGCTCCACAGGGATCTGTTCTGGGTCTGATGTTGTTTTATCATCTTTATTAGTGACCTTGGATAGGATAGGCATATTAGCATAATTTTCATCTAGCTAGCACCTTAGTACCCTATGCCATAAACACACCTTCAATTGCACTGCAGATATACCCTGAAAGTGTGATGGTAGTGTGTGTGGTAAGCATACCTGTGCCGGCTTTAATCCACCTAGAATGGGTAACAATAACAGTATCGATGTGGTGGCATGGGCTTCAGTGCAGGAAAGCAACCAGAGTACATACCCAGAGTCCCTGGAAGGCTTGAGTTTGGTTTGCTAGCCTGTACTGAAGTCTATGTCACTTTTACTTTTACACAGTTACCATTACCTGTGCTAGCTAGAATAATGTTAGCACAGGTATACCTATCATGCTACATTCACACCCTCATTTGCAGTATAGATATACCCTATAACTCTACAGAAACTAATGGTATTGTCCCCAATTATATCAAGCAGAATTTGGTCCATAGACCCAATTGTTAACTCAATCTATAAACAGTCTTTCCTCTCAATTGAGAATAAATTTCAGATGTCATTTGTGTTCCCCTGGGAAAAGTGACACAATCATCTCTGGAGGATTTACTATATAATCACCTGTCTTATGTCAGAAAGTTTCTGCAAAAAGACTTTCTCTCTCTCTCTTCCTCTTCCTCTGCCTCTCACACATGCAATCCTCTTGAGGTGCTGTCAAATTCTCTCCAAACCTGCAAACAAAAACGATATGAGATAGTTTATTGGGGATTTTTCTCTCGGGCTAGCAGGGAAACTAAACTTTTCCCTGAAGAAGGGAAATGATAATGATGAATGTTCATTAGAAAAATAAAATTGGTCTTTTTTGCATTCTTGATTAACTTTTATGGTTCTGCTCTTTCATCTGTTTTTTTTCTCCTAATGTTAATTTACTAAGATTATAATCAGGCTTTAAAAACAGATTAATAAAAACCAGCATACCCAAAGTATGCTGTAATTTGCAATATTGGCATTGTTGTAGATCACGTCATTTCTGTTAACAATGAATACTTCTTGAGAGTATTACCACAAAATATATAATATATAATATATAACAAAATATAAAATATATAGCTACTAAGATGGTTCTTAACTGGGCTTCAAGGGCTCCCAAGTTTAGACTCATTCAGATCAATGAACCATAGAGAAAATAAAACTGCAGAGGATATGAAATCTTGTTATCAGCACAAACAAGACAGATTTCCTGGGATTACCTTTTATGTTCTTTCCTTTATGATACTTCTCAGGAAACTTATTTTTGATCTATTATCTCATGCTTCTAACCATTTATTGCAAGGGCTCATGAATTCATGGATTAATATTCTCAAATATTCCAGCCTAGACATATTAACATCTAAAATCACTTTCTTTGATCAGTAATACTATACTCATGCCCCCATTAAAGTTTTGGATTAAGAAACCATTATCTCTGCTATGAGATAGTGTGGATCAAGAACTTGTCATAAATGGTATCAGTGCTCATCTAATGAGACTAGTGTTCCTTTGGCTTCATGTATATCCAGGCATTAAATGGCTTTATCTCCCACAGTGGCTGAATAAGCAATGGAGATGGTTTATTCCTGCCAGAGCAGGCCTCTGCTCCCAGAAGAGATTAATTGATAGGAAAGGTCACATTAGTCTTCTTCCACAGCTAGCAATACTTGGCAGCAGCTCCACTCTCCCACAGAATGGCCATGCTTGGCCCCTTCTCTTCCAGAGAGGGAAGCAAACAGTGCCAGCAGAGCCATAGCCAGAGCAACATGGGGCATGACTTTTAGAACAGTGTAATGCTGCTACTAACTAGTTTGGTTTTATTTAAAGAGAATAGTCTGGGTATTAGGGCAAAGACAATGCTTAGACATGGAAGAAGGTAGGAGAATAAAAGGGTTGTGTTGTTGTTTGTAGGTTGTGTGTTTGGGATATATGTGCAACACAATATATAGCAATACAATAGTCAAGGTTGTGCCAGAATTTTTCTTTTAATGTGTTGTGTTACTTAGATCAGTTTACAGTGTAAATTACAGCAGCACTAATAAGATGTTTTTATTGAGTTTGAGACTGGAGGCATACAAATAAAAACATTAAGACTTTACTTAAAATGCAATAAACCCAAGTATAAGCATAATTATACAAAAACAGATACATATAACAAGACACTCCCTTGATTATACTTACAGCATTATGGAAACTGGTAATAGCAAAGACAGAAGAAACGGTAAGTGGAAATCACCACTGTGATTTATAGAATTATAATATTCAAAAACTAGTTGCAGAACACTTCAATCTCTCTGGTCACTCGATTACAGACCTGAGAGTGGCTATTCTTCAACAAAAAAAACTTCAAAAACAGACTCCAACGAGAGACTGCTGAATTGGAATTAATTTGCAAACTGGATACAATTAACTTAGGCTTGAATAGAGACTGGGAGTGGATGGGTCATTACACAAAGTAAAGCTATTTCCCCATGTTATTCCCCCCCCAACTCCCCACGGTTCCTCAGACGTTCTTGTCAACTGCTGGAAATGGCCCACCTTGATTATCACCACAAAAGATTTTCTTCCTTTCCCCCGCCACCCTCCCTACCTGCTGGTAATAGCTCATTTTAAGTGATCACTCTCCTTACAGTGTGTATGGTAATACCCATTGTTTCATGTTCTCTGTGTGTGTATATAAATCTCCCCACTGTATTTTCCACTGAATGCATCCGATGAAATGAGCTGTAGCTCACACAAGCTTATGCTCAAATAAATGTGTTAGTCTCTAAGATGCCACAAGTACTCCTTTTCTTTTTTCAAGATGGCTTGTTCATATTCAGACTTCCTCCATTTGGTCATCCCTGGTGACCCAGCTAGGGGTTAGTCTGCTCATATTTTTATACCCTTTTTCCTTATATACCTCACACATCCAGGACCATATTTGATTTAGGTATCAGTCCCCTGCCCATGTTTGTTATTCCAGGGGACCATAATTTAGGTTCTGATTGCTAGCAAAAGCTATTCATGTCATTCATTTCCTCTGTGGTTTCGCCATGGTTACCTATATCCAAAAATACCCTAGAAATCTAATATTTAAAGCTTTTGTGTACTTGTTTATCACAAGCTATGTACTGCAAAATCTTATTGTGACAACATGGCACCCCAATATTCACCAGTGTCATGCAATTAGAATATGTTTTGTACAAAGTATGCCTTGTGAGGTATCATTCTAAAAGACTTGATCTGCTAGACATTAATATGTCATTGGATTGTATGTGCTATCGTCGCTATGTATGTGAAGTTATGAAGTTTGACTATGTATGTGTTACTGAAACATGTTGTGAGGTTGAAAACACCCATAAGCAGCCCTTCAGGTACAACAGTAAAAAGGCCAAATAATATTGATGGCTTATTGAGGAAATACACACAAGCACAAGGATTATCCCAGGAACTGTGTATAATAGAAACCTCTCAGAGATAGCACTACACAGTGAGAACTGTTTGACGCAGGTCACAGCAAAAAAAGCTTTCCAACAAATGGGAAGAAAATATAAAAGGAGGACAATGACATCATGATGGTACCTTACTCTTCCTACAAAAACACACCTGAAAACACCTGAGGGGCAAGGACTGAACTGTGAGAAGTGATGGTACCAGGCTAGGGGGATTTTTAGCCTGTGTTTGAAAACCTAGGAAAGCCAAGGCAGCTTGTGCCTTAATAATCTGCCAGCCTGTTTATCACTCAGAGTAAGAATTTGCTAATTCATATCCTACCTACCTAGTGTGTTAAGATCAGTTTGCAGTTTTGTTTATTTACTAGATAATCTGCTTTGATCTATTTGCTATCACTTGTAATCACTTAAAATCTATCTTTTGTAGTTACTAAATTTGTTTTTGTTTTGACTAAAACCAGTCTCTGGAAATCATAACTTGCGGGTGAGGGGGCGGATAGCTGTTGTATATCTTCCTCCACATTGAGGGAGGGGGTGAGCTTCATGAGCTTACACTGTACAGTTCCCTGTGCAGCGCGAGATGGTATAATTTTGTGTTTACACTCCAGAAGGGTGTGCATGCCTTAGCAACTGGGAGGTGCCTTAGCTGAGCCTTCCCATGCAGAGCTGATCACAGCCTCTGTGTGTGAAGCTGCACTGATGTGACAGGGTCAGGCCAGATGGCTACAGGAGAGTAATAGAAGGCAGATATATTAGCCCCAGGTTAAGTAGGTCCCTATTCCCTGGGTAAGGTAACAGAGAAGGTTCCAGAACAATCAGGAACCTTCTGGAGACAATTAAGACAGACAGGCTAATTAGAACACCTGCAGCCAATCAAGAAGCTGCTGGAATCTATTAAGTCAAGTAATCAGAGTACCTGGGTTTAAAAAGGAGCTCACTTCAGTTTGTGGTGTGCATGTAAGTAGCTGGGAGCAAGAGGTGCTAGGAGCTGAGACTGAGAATGCATATTGTTGGAGGACTGAGGAGTACAAGCATTATCAGACACCAGAAGGAAGGTCCTATGGTGAGGATAAAGAAGGTGTTGGGAGGAGGCCATGGGGAAGTAGCCCAGGGAGTTGTAGCTGTTGCACAGTTGTTCCAGGAGGCACTCTAAACAGCTGCATTCCACAGGGCCCTGGACTGGAACCCAGAGTAGAGAGTGTGCCTGGGTTCCCCCCAAACCTCCCAAGTCCTGGTCAGACACAGGAGGAGTTGACCTGGACTGTGGGTTCATGAAAATGGCCAAACTGAGGGCTGCTGTGAAGCTCCAAGGCGAGCAAATCTGCCAATAAGCACAAGACCCACCAAGATAGAGGAGGAACTTTGTCACACTGGGTGTGTCCCTATCTGCTGGTGAAAGAGCAAGCTTGGAGAGCTTGGAAATTTATCACAGCACCACAATGTGAAAGGGAGCCCAGGATGGTGGGTCAGACAGGCTCAGTGGTACCCGAGTTCCAAGTGGCACCCCGGGGGGAACCCATCACACTTATGACCTCAGGTCAAGCACTTGTACTAAGCTTTTTACCAGGCTTTGCTTAGGACTCAGCCTGTTGCCAAGCCTAAATGCTCATATTGTGTGTCCTCATGCTTGCATTTCAGCTATCTTGTATTATTAAAAGGAATCTTGCACATAAAGTATAAACTGATTTTTATCCTTTCAGGATCAGCTTATGAGTCAGGGGTCAGCAAGTGGGACCTTTCTAGCCTTCTAGTTCAGTTCAGATTTGAGTATATTTGTCAAAAAAGGGTGAAGTAAATTATTATACTAACCATATCTGAGTTTTCTAACACACGTTGAGGTTTTTAGGTTAAGTGTCTGTAAAATTATAAAATTTCCGGAGGACAGGAAGAAAAAAAATCACATTTTTCAGATTTTTCGACTGGATTACTCACTTTCCCCCCAATCCCAGATACTATTGTGAAAAATATCAGAAGAGACAGTTAGAGCTGGCTGAAAATTTTGACATTTCAAAAGTTCTCAACCAAAAAAAAGAACAAAGTGTGAATTTTTTTCATAATAAATTGTCTTTTTCCCCAATCATCTGTATCTAGTCATGACAATACACACAAAAATATTTTGATTAAGCTAATCAGCTGAAAAAATAAAATGCACAGATGCAAAATTAACAATAGCTGACTTTACAAAATGTCAAAGCAACTTGCAGCAGTACAGCAAAAATGACAGTGGGTTGATAGGCCACTTGTAATGTCAACATGAATGTTTCCTCATAGTTTCCTGTCCAATTTCTTAACCTAAAAGCCCATGGGGGTGGTCATTTTCACCAGATTTAATCTGGCCTTAATTCCATTGAAAATAATGGCAGACAGCAGCCATGTTTCCTAAAGGAAGCCTCACTTCCACTTACAGAGGCAAATGACAGGCATTTTAACCTGTCTTCACTCTTATTAGGAACAATGGGAGTCTGTGGACATTTTTACTGGGAACAACCTCAGATCCACATGCAAAAAGAATGAGTGAATTACACTGGATCATTTCTCCCTGAGGTAAATTGGGTAATATGGGACAAAAAAAACCCCAACAACCTTATTTGGAACAAACACTCCTCTATATCTTTTTTTCCATGTCTATTAAAAATCACCACATAAAACACTTAATGAAAACCGGTTAAGTCCACTAAGAAAAAGTAATGCCAAACACAAACCACACCCATGCTCAAGAGTATCTACATATATCACCTTCACACATGAACATACTCGCTAATACTCATAAATGCACACAATCCATTCCTACAGCAAACCAATCCTAATCAATCACAATGAGAGATAACTCGTGACAGAGAGCGGAATATGAACAAATGTTTGAACTTCTGTATGTAGTTTACATAGTGTTTATAATTAGTAAAATCTATATTGAGTAGGCTGTGGGATTTTTAAATGTCTAACTGTAATTTGATGTTCAAATAAAATGTTAATATAGAATATTGTAGTCATGTATTTTAATCAACATTTAACAATTCTCATTAATTATTATTTGAGTGGATGTAAGTACTCTTCAAATCAAACCTGATTCAGGTACTTGCTCCATTTCTAAAATATTTAGATTTTTACTAAAACACTTTGGCTATTTTACCAAAGGGCCACAGCTATTCCACCCACTCACCCTTCTTTCACCCACCTTCTCCCCCTAAGACATGAAGCAGTAACATGATAGTGCATAGATCAATGAGTTAGGTCTAAATGCCACTAACAGCCTACTCCTGATTGGGAAACAGATGTTCCAGCCCTTCTGGAAAGCACTGTTGCCAATTATCACAAGTCTTACAATACTTCTTGTTTCAAAAGCCCCCGCAGCTCAAGGAGTCAAGTTAATAGGTGAAAGTGGAGATTCTCATTTTTAACTGAATTTCTAGCCCTCATGATTCTGGTAAAAACCTGATCTGGTAAAAAAATATAGGAACTGAGTGCATTCTAATGGCTCAGAAACCAAATAGAAAACCTCCAAAATTTGCTTTTTAAAATCTCACAATTTCTCAATCAATCTCATAATGTTTTGGTGTTTGGGGTTGGCAGTACTGCTACTGAGTATTTATGAGTAGGAAGGCAGGACTCCTGGGCTATATTGCAATTTGATACTACCTCAGAAGATATTACCTTGGAAGAATAACATAGCTTCTTTGTGTTTCAATTTATCCATGTGTACATGGACACAATACTTACCTACCTCCTTCAGATGTTGGGAGGCTAATTTAAGTGTTTGTAAAACATTTAAACATCTAAGAATAAAGGTTCTACAGAAGTACAAAGTACTGATAAATGAGTAACTATGGAAGACACAGATTAGGTACTCAATGGGTGAAGAGTAGCATACTGTTTTGCGAATATAGAGATTACAAAAACCAGAACACCAAGGTTGGGGTGAATAAAAGACTGACTTTAGTTCCTGTTTACATAGACACTTGCCTCCTTATTTTATGCCTTCAGTGGACACTCTAAATATTCCACCTAACACCACATCCCTCTTTCTGAAAAGGGAAGGGTGATAAAATCTTTATCCAAACTTTACATAAAACAACATTTAACAGGAATAAAATATCACCACAAAACAAGAATAAATACCCCATATGACAGACAGGGTAGACAAACCCCAAATTGGTTGTGTATTCTGTACTTAGAATTCACCAATCAAGTGAACTCCTCAAGCACCCTAATAGCCTTAACAGGGAGTCATGTGGGCACTCTGTCTATCTTGCCACCCAGAGAAGCCTGCCTTTTTGACAGATGGTCCCTTATACAAAAAAACCCAATAATATTCAGGTTACTTGCAGTCCCAAAGGAGTAGTCATTTACCCCAGGTCAACTGCCCCCAGATCTCTCACAATAGAAAATGCTTGTATCTAAACCTATAATAAACTAACTAAAAATTGATTAACTAAGAGAAAGAAACAAGAGAGTTATTGACAAGCTTAAATAGATAAACATACACACCCAAATGAGTTACAGTCTTAGCTTTCAAAAGATAATAGAAACTTCTATAATAAGCAAACTGTATATGTCTTTAGGGCTAACCCAAGTTAATCAGCTGGGGACTCCTTCCTTATGCTTAGAAATCATCACCTCAGAGTTCAAGCAGCATAGGAATGAAGCTCCTTCTGGTCAGGAATTTTTAGTCCCTACTCCCAGAGTTCAAACAGATAGGACAAATGTGTTGCCTATTCTTCAAGTGTGTGTGGGGAGAGGGGCAATCAACAAAGTCTTTGTCATTTGATGCTTCACAATGACTTGTTTGGTTTCATTAGGTGTTCTTGTGTGTGAATTAATGATTCTTTTCTTTTTTGTGAGTTACAATTACAGAGGTTTGTAATGCAAACACTCAATTTTACTTTATACCAGGCGCTACAGAGTTTATAGGTGAATCAATACATGCAGCATCCTACAAGTATTTCATTAAATCTAAACACTAAACACATTCTCATCAATTTAACATCTATTTTAACAATGCTAACACCAGACTGGTTTCCAGCTTTGCATTTGTTAGTGTTCAGAGAAGCCTGGGGTCTTGACATGAGCTGGCATCTGGCCTGCCTGTGTCACAGAGGTGTCCTGGCATATCGCGGGACTGTCCTCTTCTCTTGAGACTTTTTCACCCATATGATCTACTGGATTCAGTACTCCCAAGGATTTAGTTTTACCACACCTATCAAAGTCCCTCTTCTGATGGATTTTATATTGATCTTCCTTCTTCAGTGGTCTCAGGCAGTCAAACCAACAAGGGTCTAGTTGTGATGGGATGGTTGTGGTAAGTGGACCTCAACATCCTTCCCAGCAACAGCTCCACAGGGCTGAATCCATTTGCTAGAGGTGTTGACTAGCATGCCACCAAGGTAAAATGAGGATCTGAGGATTTAGAAAGAAGTTGTTTTATCATCTTTACTCCATGTTCTGCTTCACCATTCCTCTGAGGGAACTATAGGCTGGGTGTGAGATGAGTGAAAGTAAGTATCTGCAAATCTCAACATTCTCAGAAGAACATTGATGATTGTTGTCAGAGATATATTGCTCTAGAATCCCAAAACAGGCAAACATGGGTTTTATCTTCTCTGCAACTGTACTTGATGTGGTTTTGAGCAATCTGTCAACTTCAATGCATCTTGAAAAATGATTAAGCAAGTTAGGTTGTATTATTCAGACACACATGATCAATCCTGATTTTCTTTCACAGCCTGTCTGGTCACACAGATGATAACAGTTCCAGTGGGTTGGTTCTCATGTGAGCACAGATATCACATTTCTCAACTCTCTGTTGTAGTTGTGTGCTCAGCCCAGGCCACCAAACAGACTATTTAGTTCAGTCCTCACATTTTGTAATGCCTTGATGTTCCTCATATTGTTTGACAAGGATTTCATGTTGTACAGATGTAGGGATAACTAGTCTGGACCCCTTCAGCACCTTAGTTTATGGTCTGATCCCTGGAAACTACTCAATATGGTTTCATAGAGGTTTCTGACTTTGTCTGTTGTGACCAGACTTCTTTGCAGCTAGCCATGGCTTGAATCACAAATTCATCTGCCTTTTGCTTCTTTTTCACTTCTTGCAAGCATTTTTTCTGTGTTTGGTAAAGTGATACATATGACATCTATCAAACCTTCTATGAGCAGCTCCTCCTGTTTACGCTGTTAAAATGGTGTGTCCAGGAATGGGATCCTGGAGACTCTATCAGCTGTGGCAAGAGTCTTCCCAAGTATATGAGCAACTGAGAATTGAAACCTGAAGTCTCATTTGGCAAGTGTTGTATCCTAGGTGGTAACTCATCTAGTTGTTTGTTTGTTCTTAACCTAGGAGAGTAACTAGTGATTTATGGTCAGTTGCCACATGACATTTTATACGAACTAAAAAGTTGTTGAAATGTTCACAAGCCCCTGTAGTGGCTAGGGCTTCATTTTTTATTTGTGCACAGTGCTCGTGAGGCAAATACTACTAGGCACCACAATGAAGGTGATTGTTCCTGAAGGAAGATTGTCCCTATCCTATAGAATCAGGTATCAGCTGACACTGTGGTGGTTTTATTTTACTAATATAGGGCCAAAACTGGTGAAGTGCTCTGGTCTTGCTATTTTTCTTAATGCCCGACAGTTTAGTTCCCCAATACCAGGAATTTTGTGGACTCGGTATATCTCATAATGGCTTTCACTTCCCCACCAGGTGTTTCACTTCCCCACCAGACAAAGTTCCCAGATGTGTCACCATGCCCACAAATTGATGTACTTCACTGACACTGACGTGTCTTTCATCTGGATAATTGCTTGCACCTCCTCTGGATCTGGTCTGACCCCTAGTCCATCAGAGATCTGGCCTAGAAGATTCATTTTTTTCTTTTTGAGAATTCACACTTGTCGTTAAGTGTTGGGCCTGTTTTTTTAAGTCTTTCCAGAATTACAAAGAAACTTGGTCATGTTGTGTTTTGAGTTGATCCATAGATAAGAATATTATCAATTGAGCAGGGAACACCTTCCAGGAGTTGTCACATTTTCCACTGGAAGTCCTCAGGAGTAGATAATATGCCAAATGGTAGTCTATGGAAATAAGACTATCATCACACCTTTTGAAAGGTTATAAGTAGTGCACATTCCTCTGCAAGTGATATCTGCCAAAACCCAGACTGGGCATCTAATTTTTAGAAGACTTTTTCCTTTGCTAAGCTATCCAAGGGTATGTTAAACACACAGGAGAACACATCGATCTCTACAGCCATTCTCATTGAACTTGGTAAGGTCTACACAGATCCGAAGCTTGTAATTAGTATCACCAGTTCACCTGAGCAAGTGGGTGTCTCACAAAGTGAGTTTACTCATTTTCAGTAGTCCAACTAATGTCTAACTCAAGATGGGCTGCCTGGCCTTTATACTTCACAAAATAAATCAAAACTCTATGACTGGCCTAAGCAAAGAGTGCATTTGGAATTAGGCTGTGACAGGCCTGGCTTCTTGAGATAAGACAACGAGAGGATCATTCCACTCTTCTGCAGGCTTCACCCACAACTGCCATTTGATAGAGCAATGAACCTTTTTATTTGGCTTGATGGGCCCTGATTAGCCTCTGCCTGCTCCCAGCCCTTCTAGCTGCAGGAGGACTAATCTCACTATTTCCACCAGCAGCTGAGGGAGGCTTTTCTAGGCAATCACTGGAGCTCCTAACTCACGGCCCTTCTCTTCTTAAAGGACCGCTTCCTAGGTTGAGGTGCACCAAAGCAGCAGGCTCTCCAGCAGGCAAATGGTCAGTATTCCTCATCACAATCTGGCACTACCATGCCACACACCATTCATCTGGAGTGTCTATTCTGGAAATGACAGCCATCTGCTCCATTCAGCTGAGCTCTGTTTTTACCCTGGGCAGAAAAGGGAGGGATGCTCTTCTTATCTCTTTGCTCTATGCCCTCTAGAGATCTTTGCTCTGTGCCCTCTAGAGATCACTCTAAAGGTTTACAACTGACACCACAGTGAACATGTTTACCTGAGAAACATGCCACGTGTTTACCTGAGGAAACCAGAAGCCAAAACAACCACTACCAAGGCTTGGATGACTCACAGATATTACTGCTCAGTAATATGGAACCCAACATGCACCGTCAGTACTGCATTTTCATGAGCTATAATTTCTCACTGAGCTGAGGGGAGTATTATGTTTCTAAGGAAAACTGTTACAACCTTAACTATGGAGTTACCATCCGGGCTCCATAATTATTTTCTCATTTATTATTACTATTGTTCTGAATACCCAGCATGTATTTTAATGACCACAGCAGAGAGCAAAAGTAATTTTTGAGATGTGCATCCTCTCTTACGATGCATTTCACTCTTTAACTGGCTATTGATGCTGTGAAATAAACTGCTCTCTGAGTTGAATATCTAAACAGCAACAAGCATCATTCTATTCAGATGGTGAGCTGAATTTGGAGGTTGCTGAGTTTGGAGTTTGGATTTTTTTAATGCATCATTCAGTCTCCTGCAGGAAACTGAGAATTCTGCAGGGAAAATGAGACTATGTTGTTTTATCCTTTCTGATTTAAAAACATATGAAAGTTTATCGGGGATGAAAAGACCTTACAATGTCTGTTTGGTTTCAAGATGCAATAGAAAATCTAGCTTGTGACTCAGACTAAACGTCCATGCAAGGAAGTAAAGAAGAGTGATAAGTGAATTTCACTTACTGTGCTACCCACGCTTGAGTTCAGGTGACTAGGTATAAGTGAGGCAACTTGCCAACTTATTCCCTCCCAGGAGCAGCTGGGAAGAACCTTATTTCCATCTCCTTTTACTTGCTGGCAGGAATAATTGACCCAGTGCAGGGGGTCAGGGGTAGCTTATTGCTGGCACAGGACAGCAGCAAATCACTCCCCCCCAGGACCACAGAGGAAGTAGGGAAGAAACTGTGGTCCAGAAGAGTATCTGAGTTGTGATGCTTCCCAGGGCTAGTCCTATGGTGGAGCAATTTACAGATGACTCCTTATTCAGAGCTGTGACTAAAATGACAAGCTAGATCTAAATAATAAAGTATTATTTCACCATTGTCTGACAATTTCCTCACTTTAGTTAAGGGCTCTTAACGGGGCCTGTTCCTGCTGCCATGGAACTTAATGGCAAGATTTCCTTTAATGGGAAAGGGAGTTGGATCAGATTGATAGAAAGGTCAAGAGAGGGTGGAATAAAAATATAGAGGGGAAGGACAAGTAGAAATATGAAGCCAGTCCTAGATACAAACTTGCTCCCTTATGTTAGGTTATGAGCATTTCATTTGACGGAACCGGGGATGACACGTATTGTGGATATGCCATTGTTCTAATCCTAGGTACTAGTTCAGGGCCATCTGGATTTCTGACCTCAGTCAGGCTGAGTTAATGCTGTAAAATAGTAAGTGATATTTTAATATTCACTCATCTTTTATTTAATGTTATATGATCCTTTTCTTTTAAGAGACAAAGCTAACAGAGGGGGCAAGGGAACAGGATTACATGCTTCCCAAAGACCAAGGAAAGGAAGCAAAGAAAATGGAAATTAGGAGATGAGAGAAAAAGTGATCCCAGAAGGAGAATGAACTATATAGATTTTTATGAAAGTTCCTCTCTAATTAGCCAATTAATTTTTAATATGTTTAAGGAGGCAATCTTTACAATTGTAATAACTGCTACACATTATAATAAGAATTTTAAAACATTGTGCAATACTTATATCCTTCTTCTCCTTACAGTGACATATAGCTGTTAACTCAGGAATTTCACCTCTTTAAATGTTACTATCTGGGCCTCCAGTTTGGATACAGATGTTGAGTACTCCAGAGCTTGAGGGGGAGGGTTACAGAGGAATGTTCTTAGGCAATTTTTTTTAATCCATCTCATAACAGAGATAAGGAACAAATGGGAAATCTTCCGGGGCTGTGAAATAAACTTATCCTGCATGGAGATACTCAGCCTCCAGCCCAGTCTGGGCATGGAGAATAAAATTTTAGTCAAATATACACAAAGTGAAACAAATAAGCGAGGGTTGGAGATAAAGGGAAATAGGTGGGGGTTAAAAAACCTCAACAAAGAGGGAAACTAGGAATTGATTTTTAAAAGTCTTATGTTGCATTCCCCCCACCGCTCCCCCCTTTTTTTTAAATTGTTTTTTGTTTAAACTCATAAGGGCAAATGCCTGTCTTTGAACATATCTGTAAAAGAGCCATTCACATCCATGGTGTTACCCAAACAACAGCAATACTGAGCATGGCCACCTGGAAAGGAAACAGTCAAGGCTAAAGGCCTGCACCATATGGTCCCTGCTAGGAGCAGTGTTTTAAAAAAGTAAATTAAGAGCAAGCAACCTAAAGCTGCCCAAGGCAATAAAACATGTTCTTCTTTTCCTCTCCACACATGAGAGCACAGCCATTAGTAGTGATACTGTGGATTCAATTCCTGAGGGGATATTGCACTTGCAGAATGGACTGGTTTCCTATTGACATATGAAATGTACTTGAGCTCATTTTTATTTGAGTTAGGTACCATGACCATGGCAGAGTCTTATTGTAATAGATAATGTCTTTTCTGAATAGGATTTTCGTTCTTTTGGGGGGGTTGATATTTCTATTGAGAATAAATACAACTCTTTGATCACTTCTGATTCACCTCTGCTCATGTAGATTATTTACCCTAATGAGACACAATGCTTCTGTCCCAATATCATTACATACTCATGCAATCTATATGCATGTCTGAACCAATATTATCAGCTGCTTTACACCATCTCTTTGATTAGCATAACAGGAATCTTTCACCACAGAAATGGTTGTTGGATTAAGTCTGTCTGCTGTAGATGGGGCATCCACGAGCAATAAATGCAGATGCTTTTACTTCATTTTATGAAACATCACTTTTTTTAAATGTATCCCTTCTCCGCTCTCTAACAGTGAAATCCAGATCCCATTTGTGGTCAGTGGAAAGACTCCCATTGAGTTCAATGAGCTTTGGATAGTCCCTAAGTGCATTTAGACTTAATGAGTTGCTAATGTGAATTTTATGCTACTATGTGTACAAATAATTTTTTCTCAACCTCTTTTCCTCTATGCACTTTTAATGGAAAGAAGATTGTATGGTCTATTGAGGGTGGTGGGGAGGTGAGTTTGTTTGGTTTTTGTTGAGTTTGTGTGTGCATGTGCAAAGAGAGGATTTGTGTAGCTCACTTATTTTCTACTAGCTTCTCTCTCCTTATACCCCTTGGTAACCGAGAATCTTTCCAAGGTGGATCCCAAATTGTAGAGAGTGTTACCCACCTGTAGTAATCTAAATAAGATGGGATCATTGTGCTATTGATTTGTCTCATTATTGTGATAAAATGTGGCTATAAGGAAGGGCAAAATTAAACCCTGAGGTACACAAAACAAGTGAAATATTTGTAGTAATATATTTTGTTTATTACTCCATCTGGTGGTGAATATTTGAATAACAAAGCAGCTCACATTGTGATGGATGAATTACATATCCCTTTTGATAATAAAAGGCAATGGAGAATGAATCCAGCCAGTGTTTCCAATTTCAGCTGGTCCAAAATTGTGCTCTAGTGGGGAAATTAAGTTGTGACATCACTGATTTGGGCACCAATAAATTTGACATTCTAGACAGAATGATGAAAGGATGTGTGTACTGTCATTAAATCTGTAGCAGGAAATCAAACAGGATGGAGTGGGGAAGTTTCCAGGCAGAAACTCTACAATGAAGTGGAGAAGGGCAGGGTAGATAATACTGTTTTTCTCATTCTAATAAAGTTTCTCAGTATTAAAAGAAAGTGACACTTTCTGCAACTCTACCATTTCCACAGAACAGGTGAGAAGAAGTTTAACATCCTCACCAGAGGTGGAGTGAATCCAGGGGAGGCGACATTCTGAGTCTTGGCCCACAACAATAGAAAGGTTAATCCTTTCCTTTTTGTGGCTAAGTTACAACTTGATAGAAATTTATACAGAAGTAGACGGCTAGAGTACGAGCATTTCACCACTGAAGATCTGGGTTTAAATCAAATGAAAAAGAAGTTTTGTGGCAAAGTCCCAGACACTTATGGCTATTTTTATGTGTAGCAAAACTTTCTGATTGGCATTTTCTTCTTAGAGGTTCAATAGTAGATGTGTTGCAGGTCAAAATGGAACTGTGCAAGGAAATGTATGCAGATTTGCCCACACTATGTCTGGTTCAAATCAGTTATTTTAAACCTCCCACAATCACAAGCATTACATTCACTCATGGATGAAAGGCACCATCCAGCACAATGAGTAAGACTGAACATTTTGGCCAAAGCAATTAGTTTTAAATCCTATCTAAAAGACTCAGCAGATTTTCAGACCTATTATTTTACAAAAATCATTAGGGCCAAATCCCTGCCCAGAGATCAATGACAAGATTCCATTGATTACAATGGGCTGGGATTTGGCTCTTAATATAGAGCCAACAGAGCCACATTTTCTAAGATCTCATGCACCCTACCCTATCGCCCCCCACCCCCCATACACAGAGTGAATTTCAATTAACACAATTACCTGCCTCGAAAAGGCGAAAGTTGACCCTCTGGGGATTGGATCCTGTGGTGCAAGACAGTCTAAATACTCCACACCTCAGAGGTGGCAATATCTGCAACTTTGATAAGGAACTCCTGAGTAGCCCCTTGGGAGAACTCCACTATTGTAACTATAAGAGTTCAGATTTGGGGATTTTCCCCCTACCTGCTCCTGTGGTAGGGACTGGTTGTTAGATGACAGTTAGCTTGGTTGCAGTCTGGGAGATTCCCATGTTAAATTGTTTTTCCGTCATAGGAGTCAAGTGTTGAATTTCTGATATTCTTTACTTTCTCTTGATTGGGTGATTTATAAATGCACCCAATTACTAAAGTGTCAGCTGTGTTAAAAGGGGAAACAAAACAGTTTCACACAACACATGACTTTTAAAAACAAAAAACCCCTCAAATAAAGATTCTGCAACTGCAGCCAATACCTTCTAGCCCAAAAAAATCTGGGAAAAGGGATAGGCCTTGTTTTATTCCTTTATATAACAAACCAAGTGCAGCAGGTAAGTAAATTCCAGAATTAACTTGAATGCCTCATTTCATCTCAGCTTTGGTGGCAAATGTTAGGAGAAAGGCAAATTTCTCTGATAGCTAGGGGTCAAGTCAAGTACATTCTTTACAAAATACATATATTTTGGGGAAGCAAACAGCAACCAATACATTTGTCATATGCCCTCTGCAGCCAGCATCACCAAGTAGTTCCACCTCAAGGTTACAAAGGCCTGGGTAACCATGGCAAGCTCCATATCTGGAAGGAGTGATCCCCATCATCTTGTCAGTCAGATAAAAGGCACTCATGGTCACCAACATTACCTATATTAACCAGAGCATTAATATATCTCCTGTGGTCTCAATGTGTCTGATATTGGTTTCAGCCATCATTTAGCACTTTTAATCAGAAATGCAGGAAAAAAGTACACCAAACAGAAATAGAGCAGTACATGGTTATTTAAGCTCGCAAACTGGCTGCACATGCTGCTGGGTATAGTTTATTTATTCAGTTAATTCCAATTTGTGTTTTATGCTTTTGCCATCTATGTTGTGAAAACAAAAAAAGGGGGGGGGAAATAACTCAGGCTGACAGGCCAGAAGTTTGTTGCAAAGACAAGATTAGGTCTTAGACTTGTAGAACAAGAGAATATTACATGCTTTGTCATAGTTGAGCTCAGTGAGCAGAGAATACTTACAAGGTGCAGGGTTTAAGTATGGCAGATGGACACAAACTAGCAGTCACCAAGAATGAAGAGGCTATTTAAAAGTAAAGGTGTGTACAGATTCTGGAAAGGAACTTTTCCCCTCATCAGGGATTGGAAACTCTAATCTTATTTACATTTCTCATAGAAGCAACACACATCCACCAAATGCATCCGATGAAGTGAGCTATAGCTCACGAAAGCTTGCGCTCTAATAAATTTGTTAGTCTCTAAGGTGCCACAAGTACTCCTTTCTTTTTACTCTCAACCCTAACTCTCCAGTTAGTCTCACTCTCTCACAGAAGTCTGCAGCTGTGCTATACAGATAAATATTATAGAATTCTATGGATTTTAACTAGGTCATTGCCCACACAGGTAATTTCTGCCCACTCTACACTGGGAACTCTTTGTAGAAGTTGCTATCAGAGTAGTAAACTCCAAATCCAATGCCTGAAATACTCTGATTGTTACAACTCTCAGGCTCTTTTTATGAAAGAGTGCTGTTCATTTGTCTGCTTGGTCAGTGGTGACCTCTCTTTTCTATAAAATAACACAAATAAAGGTAAGATAATGAGCAGAGAGAGAGTAAAATCAGGTAAAACTTGGTGCACTGTATAGGATGTTAGGAAGTCACTGATGCTGTACGATATAACTTGGTTAATTACAGGCTATAATTTAAGACCTCTTGTGTAGAGCTGCTTAGGAATTTCAATGGAACATGCTGATTTGTCACAATCAAACCTTTTCACATAAACATACCAGGTTAAATGAATAGGTTTCTCAGGTCCAGGGTGGAATTTCTGTTCAAAACCAGAGAGAACACATGCCCAGGATTGCCAACAGCCTGGGGGTTAGGACATTTGGGAGACCCATGTTTATGTTGTTGGTCTGACCTGAGGAGAAGAGGGACTTGAACCTGGTAAATCCCACCAAGCTATTGGCCATTGTGGGATCTGATTCTCTCATTGTCTGCCCCAAAAGGTCTCAGCTTTGTTGTGATGCAGAACAGGAAAAAGTTGATATGGTGAAAATTTTCCTGGGACAGCTCTACTGATGTCACATACAAGAAATCCCAAACATGATTTCTGCAAACAAAAAACCCCACCATGTCAAAATACACATGAGAAAGGTGTTAGAAAAAGCATATTTTATTCTCATTTCTCATCATGGTTCTATATAGAAGTACGCATAATGCTGGCATTAAAAGTAATATGGTTTCTTCAAAAATTATATTAGCATTTAAATATTCCATGCAGAGTTAAAAATGTATGCTTCAACTGATGTTATTTTATATACATAACATTTCCAGGCACTCATACTAATGTTGCAATAAAAATGAACCCTGTGCTGCTCTAAATTCTCTCTAAAGCACTGTTACTTGGAGTGCTAGAAGACAGTGGCTTTGAATCATGTTCATTTTATCATCAGTGCTATTCTACATTCTTCTATCTTAAAAGAGGGACACATTTTAAAATAAATACTTTCAACTGCTAGTTAGAGATGAGCAAATGGTCCGTATTAAAATCCCGTCAGTTTGGTGATCATACCTTTAACTGAGAGCTTAGTTTGCTCAGATAACTTTGTTCAAGAGACTTCAGTTCAATTCTTGACGACACTAATAAGGTAGGGAACCTGAAGCACGGTAACAAGGAACGGAGTATTTGGATTATGATGAGCCTTTACCATGGTGTTATTTCTCTTAGCAGCTGTTCCAGAGGGGAGGAATACTCGGAGTTCTGTGCAGTGGAGGCAGCTAACCTATTCAATAGATCACACATTGGAAGTGGCGGGGCTCACTGAGACAAGAAGTCACAGGGCAACACTGTCATCTCCATCAACAATATCACATAGTGTCATTGGCATCACAATTGCAATATAACCTGATGCAGCAGGGAAAATAGGGAAATGGAAAAGAAAAAAAAAGAGCAGAAATAGAGGCTAGAGAAAACCCTCATAATCAAATGCAGATGAGAATTCCTGGTTGCATCTTTTCCCCACACCATAATATAATCAGATTTATTTTGTCTCATTCCAGCTTTTCTATGTTAGGGGAAAATATAATATGACATTTACAGAGAGAAACAACAAGGCAAAAACATCATTTCATCTTCCCACAAAAGAAGCCATTTTACATTATTTCTTCCCAGTTAGGAAGTATGTATTTTGCTTGTATTTAGTACTACCATTAAATGTGTCTCCCAGTTCAGGATTAATTACTATGCATGATGTAGATCAGGATCACAAACCCTGTGGGTTTAGGAAGCACAACTTTAGATACTACTGGATTTTGTTACAAAATGTTTCCATCAAAATCCTGAAGAAAATGCTAGCTGAGAGGATACATCTTCTGGCAATTAATAAGTATCTGAATGGTTACCACATAGAACATATGAATTACAAGTGAAAACAGGAGCAGCATAAGGTTTAAGGACAAAACATAATCTTTGTTCAGTTTAATATCTGAAGTTAGAATATTTTAAGGCACAGAGGCAGGGTGCAATTCTTGTAAATAAAAGCACCATTGCCACCAGCAATCATATTCCCTCTTGGTGATCTGCTGCTCTGTGTTTGATCATTCTCTCTCTCTCTCTCTCTCTCTCTCTCTGTCACACACACACACTTTCACAAAGCACTACATCTCCCTACAGTGTATGCCCTTAATTGTAGTCTGCTGTATATTTTTTTTCTTTTAATAAGAGAAATAAAAAAAACAAAACAAAACTCTCTCTCTCTCTCTGCCTCTGCAAATACTGAACCAAATCCTTTCTCAGTTTTTACTCTGGCAAACTTCCACTTAGTAAACACATCAGAATTTCGCCTACAGCATAGTCCCCCAAGTATACCTCAACTGCTCATTCATATTCCCACCCACACCAACCAGCCAAGAATTTAAAAAGTTAGTGCCTATTAATGGTTTAGTTTTGCAATACACAGAAGGCTTTAGAACTGCAGGTGTTACTCCAGTTGCTACAATAAACATTTAGACATATTTAAGTGGCTCCCCATCAGAATTTTACCTCTACAGATTGCAAGTTTCTCCAACAGGAGAAATGCATAATAGTCAGTACAATGTGTAGTTCTGGTCCCCAGTTCTTTTCATACTCTTATCAGATAGTCTCTTTTTCATATTATGAGCCTATTTTAAACTAATTCAAAGATTACTGAAGATGTCCAGGCATAAAGGGCATTTCATCAATGTCTAGAAGATGTTACCAAGAGAATTAGTGAAGGACTGTGTAGAGTCTCTGAGCAGAGAAGCTAGCTGTCTATAGAAGTGACTGCTTGTGTGAGAGAATCCAAATATCCTGTCTGGTCTCTAATATTCAGATTACAAATGATTTGGGACTACTCACTGCCTGGGTCCTCTCCGCAGCCTTTTATTACCTGGCTCTCATTTCCTCTTTTCCACTTGCCAGTACAGTCTGTTCCAGCTCCATACCTTCTCTCCTATCCTTCAATACTATTCTGGTTCCTAGTTCACCCAGTCCTGATCCTCCAACATCACCTCCTCCCCCACACTTCTTCTCACTGCCTTTTGGTGTTGTGGTTGTTGCTTGGTTGGTTGTTTTTAGTCCCCCCCCCCTTCCAAATATACTATACCAGGCCGTGTTATATTTTGAAAAGAAATATCCCAGGACCTGTGGGTCATGTGATAAGAAGCTAAAAAGTACGCAAGAAACTGAGAGTAGCACTGGAGAATGAAAAGGGGATAAGGGTGAATGGTAAACCACTGTTGGGTTTATGAGGGATAGGAAGGGAGCTGTTGGACAGACTCCCAACAGGGGACTGGGGCAGGACCCTATATGTCAGGCTCAATGCATGTGCTTCAGGTTGACATGGAGAGTGAACAAGAGTAGAACATGTGTTCTTTTTAATTGTTCTTAAGTAATTTTCTATAATCCAAAGCAGAAGCAGAAGATGTAAAACACTTTCTTTATGCAAAGGCAGAAAAGTAAATTAGAAAAATGTTATGGGAACAATGTAGAATGCAGGACTGTTACATCTGATAGTTAAAAAAAACATAGCAAGCCTAAAAAACTACCATTCCTCTCTTAGGCGAGCAAACAGAAAAAAGAAAGCCTAGCTAACTTAATTCAGGTGCATTTCCATAGCACATTGCTGGCTCAAAGAGAGAACTTTGAACGAGGAATGCAGCATGCTTGATCTCTGGATTATTAACTGAATTGCTGAATTCACTAATATTGCAAGAATTGATATATTTGTAGTAATACTGATGCTGTCTGGGCTCCCTCTGGTGGCAAATTTTATTTATAAAGGTTCTGTGGGTTCCTTTTGTTTTTCTTCCTCTCCAGTCCCTTTGTAGTCTTGTAAATACAGGTTGTTACTTTTCTTCTAGGTTTGCTATGGTTTGAGTGTTCAAAATCTGTGGACTTTTGTTTTCAATAAACTTTAACTTTGGAGGTGGGGCTGACAGCAGTGCTAAAGTAACCAGTGCTGCAGTTCTAATAAGTTAATAAATGTCTACATTTCAGCTTGGTAATGATTGTCCGCCATTCAGGAAGCAGGCAATGCGCAATTACTGCCAGTTTGCTGGCTCCCTGGACAGCAGACAATCATTACCAAGCTGAATTATAGGCATCTCTTAGTGTATTAGAACTGAAGCATTGGTTACTGTAGGACTGTCACTTTCCTTTCATAAAATATTAATCAAAAATATGTCTGCTATTTACAAAGCATTTTTTTCATCTTGGTTTGGAGATTAAAAACAAGGCAAAGCAAGTTTCTGGGGAACAACATTTATATTTTTGTATCTTTGAAGTAAATCATTATTTTCTTTTTCATTTCAAATATGCAGTTATTCTCCATATATATTAAACATTTAAGAGTTTATATCTTTAATCATTTATCATCCACTGTTCTGACATGACTAAGTGCATTCTTATGATACAATTGTATTTTGGGTTTGCTGCTTTTGCTTTAAAAAACAAAGCAAAACACATATTTTCATTCTCATGCTTGCCACTTGCAAGCCTTCCATTTCCTTCTTTTCTGTCCAAATTCAAAGTCTCAGAAAAAATGTAGTGCTCAGGAAACTGAGGGGTTTTCCCATACCAGGCAAAGTTCTTCTCTCAGCTCTTCCAAGACACTTCAGTCCCAGTGTCTCTACCAGATGAGGTGCACTACTGCCATCATCCTGACTGTCTCCAATGGATTGACCTCAATAAATTCTGCGGGGTTTTTTTGGTGCTGTAGACTGTTGGAGATGAGCAGGAGACCACCACTAACCTTCCTAATCCAGCCTTCCAGAGCTGCCTCTGATTTTTCCAAGGAAGTGATTAGAAACAATTGGTAACAAAATACAAAATAATGGTTTCATTAGTTTTGTCAAAACTCAGACAATTTAAGGTTGAACTAAAGAGGCAATTTTCAGAATAAAAAGTTGTTTCCTGGTAAAAATATCAGGATTTTGTCCTTCACCAGAACTTACTCGTGTGAGGGATCATACTCAAACTCACAGGTCTGTAGATTCCCCCGCTGAGACCACCACCCAGCAGCTCACCTGAACCATTGAAGCTCTAGCTTGCCAAGGGCCCCACCCACAAAGCTCCTGATTGGGGAGATGTCCAGCCCCACAGATTGGCTGGGATTCACTACTTAAACCAGAAAGAGGGACAAGAAGTTGTCTGAGTAACTAGGTGAATCCTTGGCTGGTTGCTACTATGGACCCTGCTTACTTGCCTGGACTCCTGAATCCTGCCTTTCCACTGTTCCTGTCCTCCTTATTCCAGACCCCTCTCTGTTCCCAGTCCCTGTTTTTCTGCCTCACTCTAATTCCCTAAGCCATGCCCTACCCCTACCCCTGATGCTGGCCCTGGCCTTAGCTCTGGCTCTGGCCTTTGGCTTGGCACTTCACTCTGGATCCAGTTCCAGGTTCCTGACTCTAACTATTAGGCCTGACTGCCCACACGCCAGTCCCTGCAGCTAGTTTTCTCAAAAATATCTGGATTAGTGCAAGAACATTTCATAACTGCTGGGGTTCTCAAACTGGGGTCATGACCCCTCAGGGGATCACGAGGTTATTACATGGGGGGTCACAAGCTCTTATCCTCCACCTCCAAATCCCCGCTTTACCTCCAGCATTTATAACACTTTCAGCTTTGAGCTATAACAGTGTAAAGAAACTGTGTTAGGAGTTATTCTTATGCCTGCACCAAGACATCTTTTTAATAGGCTTTTAATATCTAATTATATTTGCACGTCATCACCTTCCCAGGTGAACTATTGAGAAGCCATACTCTGTCATTTTGTTGGAAGATATTAGCCTTGTATTTTTTTCTGCAACACCCATGGGCTGATTGATTTGTAATATTGATAGTCATAGAGAAAGAAAATGATGTGGCTGAAGTTGGGAAGGAAGAAGGAGTTGTAGAAAACAATTTGCAGCAGTAGCTACCCCAGCATTACATACCATCAGGAGAGGGTTTCTCAAATTGTATTATGATCAGACTATTTTAAAATAATCTTATCTTCTTTTTAAGCACCTCTCCTCCCAGACATGGACCCATTCACAAATCCATGCCCTTCTTGAAGCAAGTGTAGTACTTGTTTATATACAGTTAATGTCACTGTGATGAATGTGGTAATATTTTTTTATTCCAATACGCATCACATTTCCATCTGTGTACAGCATTGCTATGCACTGATTGTAAAGAACAGGAGAAATGAGGTGTTTGTCATGTAATGGCCTGGGGTAATACATATGGGTCACTAAGAACTGGCTGGGACCCTACTGAGACAATGAAACACCAGTGACTGAACAATTAACACCTATCAGTGAGAAGGTCCCAGCAGGGCTGAGTGGAGCTGTCATAAATATAAAGGGAAGGGTAAACACCTTTAAAATCCTTCCTGGCCAGAAGAAAAACCCTTTCACCTGTAAAGGGTTAAGAAGCTAGGGTAATCTCGCTGGCACCTGACCACAATGACCAATGAGGAGACAAGATACTTTCAAAGCTGGAAGGGGGAGAAACAAAGGGTCTCTCTCTGTCTGTGTGATGCTTTTGCCAGGGACAGAGCAGGAATGGAGTCTTAGAACTTAGTAAGTAATCTAGCTAGATATGTGTTAGATTAGGATTCCTTTAAATGGCTGAGGAAATAAACTGTGCTGAATAGAATGGATATTCCTGTCTTTGTGTCTTTTTTCTAACTTAAGGTTTTGCCTAGAGGAATTCTCTATGTTTTGAATCTAATTACCCGGTAAGGTATTTACCATCCTGATTTTACAGAGGTGATTCTTTTTACCATTTCTTATATTAAAATTCTTCTTGTAAGAAATTGAATGCTTTTTTCATTGTTCTTAAGATCCAGGGGTTTGGGTCTGTGGTCACCTATGCAAATTGGTGAGGATTTTTATCAAGCCTTCCCCAGGCAAGGGGGTGCAAGGTTTTGGTGAGGATTTTGTTGGGGGAAAGACGTTTCCAAACAACGCTTTCCCAGTAAACCCAGTCAAATCTTTGGTGGTGGCAGTGGAAGTCCAAGGGCAAAGGGTAAAATAGTTTGTACCTTGGGGAAGTTTTAACCTAAGCTGGTAAAAGTAAGCTTAGGAGGTTTTCATGCAGGTCCCCACATCTGTACCCTAGAGTTCAGAGTAGGGAAGGAACCTTGAGAGGAGCACACATGAGTTCAGGAGGAAAACAATGGAGAGAGGTGACAGGAGGCAGTAAGAACAAGGATCAGAGAGACATGGGAGATCTTCTGGAATGAATTTTTAAAAAAAAGTGGGGTGGGGGGAACCAAAGCGGTTTCTACAGCAGCATGGCTCAAAGTCGCCTGGTGTTGGCCAATATGGATTATGTCTTAACCTTTGCTTCTCTATGCTAACCTAAGGACTTCCTGTTGCCGTGTTCCAGTTGACTAATAAACTTTACTCTGTTTTGAAAGGCTGCCTAGGGTTACTGCAAATACTTGCTGAAGTGCTTTGATCCCTGCAGTGGGGAAAAGTCTCCAAACAGAGGTCTAGTTCAGTTGGACTTTTTGGGCAGAGCTCACCTATTGAAAGAGAAGTGTTGGAGCTGGAGGCTGAGTCTCAGAGGCCGACCCTTGTAGAAGAGTGGGACCCCTTGTGGATCTGGCACACCAACGGAGTGCTGTTTAAAAGCTGGGACACAACACCAGTCCTGTAGACCTGTCACAACCATTACAATCACATTCTTCCCCCAAAAGGGGACCCTGTATCTTTTTCCTTTACATTCCATAGCCCATCAGTTCATTCCAATCTCCTCCAAGCCTCAGCACCTCTTCTCTGTCAGATTTCTTTCTTCTTCTCTTCCCCACTCCCAATATATGCTCTCTGCCCAGTCTCCATCTGTCTTTCCCCGCTTAACTCCCCGGTGCCTCTTCTAAAAATCCCTCACTGAAGCAGCCCTCAGTTTTGAACCTGTTGGAGGGTTTGCTGTTGCAATGCTTTGGCCATTGTACTATTTGCTTTTGCCACTGAACTCCCCATCCTCTTCTTGGTTGTAATGGCCTGAGAGTGGACTGCTAGTCTTACTTCTCCTTCTCTATATCTTCTTTTACAGGTATCCATTTTCTTCACTGTCACAGCACACCTGTAGAAGCAGCTGCAAAGGAAGAGAAACCAATATCACTAGATTCCAGTTTCGGGTGCTCAACTTTTCAATAGCCAGCTTGAGACACCATTGGTTTGATTAACAGGAATGCTGAGCACCCACAATGCCAACTGAAGTGAACAAGAGCTGTGTTGCTCAGCACCCCTGAAAACATGAGTTCTAATAGGTCTCTACTTGATTGTTAAAACACCTAAAATTAAAGGCTATTTTTGGGGCCTATAATGGCTAGCCGGAGCTCTGTGACCACCACTGGGTACTTTGAGAAGCACAGTGTAAGAAACACTGCTTTGATATTGGATGTGTAACTGGTGTGAGAACCATGAACCTCTAGGATTGAAACCATGAGAGAACACTATCCCTACCATATACTGCAGAAAGGGTACTGCTCTGCGTTAAAAATGTGCTTTAAAATATTTAAAAATCACTGAAGAAAGCAATTTCAGCCCTGGGCTCCTAGTTAACAATTTTAGTGTTACATGATCTGAATGATACAGAGACTGAGAAGACATTGTGAGCCTAAAAGTGTGTAATTCAGAACTATCACTTAACCTTATCTGCACTTTCACTATTTTGTTTATCTTTCATTTTTTGTAAATTTGCCATCTGAGAAATTAAATGCATCAAACGGTTGGGCTTTTCGTATTGAATGCCCTGAGCAAGAATGCATGTCCATCATAACACTCCTTTCTCAGAACTATTTGTACAAGCTAGACACAAATTTGGACAGGCTTTTCATTTCACTGCACCACAGGCTTCCAACCAAGCATTTCCATTCATCATACATTTTCCTTTGTGTCCTATTAATATCTAACGTTTTCATCATGTCTAGTCAACTGCCACAGGCTTCAATATAGATGAAGCTCAGGCTCAAATATAAACATGATATAACAAGAAACTTAATGTGACAGAAAAATAACTGCCATAGTTTCTGCTGTCTTCACATCTAGGTTTCTGCAACATCCAGCAAAATTGCACTGGACAAACATCCTCTCACTGCTTCCCCGTGTTGCCCTCTTTAAGTGGATCCAACTCCCATTGAACCGGAATGGAACCAAAGGTTAATTCAGTGGGTATTGCTCCCATGTAAGGGAAGGTAACATGCTTTGTCTAATATCACTGGGAACTGTCCAGTCACAAAATAGCCTGGATGGGTGGCTGATACAGTTATAGTGACTCAAAACAAAGGGTTCACTGCTCTTGACTGTATAAATAATAATGTATTATATAGAAAAATTTTTTCATGTGACAGATAGGAGCCAAATGACCAGTAAGAGATGGAGAATCATGCCCTTCATGCAGTGGCAACCAGGAAGGGGGCTATGAGCTTGTGCATGCTCAAGAATGAGAACTTTGGAGTGGCGTAATACCTCCCCTCAAAAGCTACAAGTAACTGGAGGCCACTTCCCTCCAAATTTCCTGCTTCATATGCATTAGCAACGTAACTAAAAAAAGAGAGAGAAAGGTAACCTGCACACAGTGAAAAGTAATGGGTTGTTATCCATCAGATTTTTTTTACTAAATGTTTGGATTACTTTTATAACATCAGAAATTTGTATATAAGTATCAGGCAGGCACGTGATAGGCAAAGCAGATGTACTGACCTCTGCTCATAAAATCTGTTTGACAGTTTGGTTACACTTTTCTAGTCATCTTCAAACTAAAGAAAATCAGTTACCCACCCATCTCTTTGAAAGCCAGTTTGAGACAGAGTAGTCTTATTATTAGCTCAGAAGTGGTCTCAAATGTACACAAAATGTGAAGCAAAACAAATGCTTGACAGATAAATGGAATTATAAAACATTGTTTGTTTCCAAAATATTAAGACTTTTCTTTCCACACAAACACTGATCATTAGAAACAGGGTTTTAGAAGAGCGTAGTACGAATCATGCCTTTATCAGTTTTCCCCTTCTCAGACTTAAATTAAAAAAATTTTCAATAGAAACACCCATTAGCCAGAACCAATCTGGTATGTGTGTTTTGTGTGTTTGCTACAAACATCTGAAACAATCCTTAAACAATGAAGTTCTTTCAGATAATTAAACTAAGTAATTGAGCTTATTACTGATAATAGGATATGAGCCACAGAAGAACAGAAAGCACTGGCGAAGCACTAAAGTGTCCAAGGAAATAATCAGGACATACAGAGATGGTAGCAAAGAGCATTAGAAGGATCATTGAAGGGCAGGGGCAGAAGAACTGAAGATCAGATGGGTCTTTTGGGTTTGACTGACCTATGGTTGAATGAGTGGCAGAGGGTTATTTGCAGTGGAATAAGAAGCAGAGTTTTAGGTGCCTCTAGGCTTTGTATGGTTTGCCACAAGAATATAATGTGGCCCTCAAAAATAATTCAGAGAGAAAAATCTCACTAGATGCCAGTTAGCTTTTCACACTTGAGTAGGCAACAGTCCACTGGCTACCAGCTTTCTATTCCCAGTGGAGAAGGGAACATTTCTTGCTGTGATGTCTTCTCAGCTTTATTTGCCCCAGGTATAAGGAATGGCCTTTTCAATTTTTGTTTTAAATCTAAAGTGCTGTCATGGTCAATAGGTGTAATCAAAATACACTGAGTTTCTGCTGGTCTGAAAAGGATCTTTTTGTAGAGGAAAGAGAGCATCCAAAGAAGGCAAGTTCAGACGCACCCATTGACTTAAAATATTAAAACTGTGTTGCTGTAACTTTTGATAGGTTTCAGAGTAGCAGCCGTGTTAGTCTGTATTCGCAAAAAGAAAAGGAGTACTTGTGGCACCTTAGAGACTAACAAATTTATTAGAGCATAAGCTTTCGTGAGCTACAGCTCACTTCATCGGAACTTTTGACTTTTCTATGTTACTGAGGTAAGGTGCTAGAATAAACAACAACACACCTCTGACAAGGAGGGGTGGGAGTGGGGATTTTTCTGACGTCGGTGTCCTTCACCAAGAAACCAGTATGTGGAGTGCACATAGTCATAAGCATGCTCTGTTGCTGCTCAGAATTAGTATAGCAACTGCCGTTAAGGGTAGGCTTTGGGTGTCTCAGGTGCCAGCTGGAAAGCTTGGAAACATCAGAAATCAGTGAGGTGCTGTAGTCTGCAGTTTGAAGACAGCCACCCAGTAATCACAGCAAGGAGTCCGCTCTCAGGGAAGTGGAAAAGCAAAAGACTTGCTAAGAAAAGAGGACTTTGCCCCAGACACCTTTCATTTTATTGTCCTACTCAGTTTTTGCTACCTTCTCTCCAGATTGCATTTGATTCTCAGAGAAGAAGGCCTGAGAACAAGGGAATCGAAGGTAAAAGTGTGCCACACATCATGAGTGTTTTGAGAGGATTACATTTTCAGGAAGCCCATTTTCCTTACATGTGATATATATTAGATAATCTACACTCTGCCACTCAACTTTGAGAGATTGATTCCATTGAGGTTTTAAGTGTCATTAAACAGTACATTTATTTCAGCAACTTCCCTGTTTATGGAGTTAATTTTGATAAATGACCCTAGAGTTTTTTGGCCCATTTTCAGAAGTTCATGCAATATATCTGGAGAAGGTTTGCAGAGGTATAAAATGAGATCCACATTGAGACCTTGGAGTGCAATTTCATTTCTGAAACCTCACCTCACTACACTCACCGTAGTACCACTCCCACTTCTATTAGCTGCCTGAAAATTAAATGAAAAATGGTGCTGCGGCCTGCAATTTTTTGGAGCTGTCAAATAAATAAAAATATACCAACTTCCAGATGACACTGGGTCTTTTTGTGGGTCATGGCCATACAATGGGAGAGAACAATAGAGATAAGGTATGCAAAGTATAGAAGGAATGTGAAGTTTTATTTCTTTTTCGAAAAGAAGAAAACTGATTGCTCCTATCAGAACTGTGTGCGCTGGCATTGTACTGGCATGCCATGAGTACATACTGAGGTTTACTGATAATGGGTGTTTTATTATACTACTAATTCATGCATGGTACGAGGGAAATTCATTATGCATTAGTTTGGTGAAATTCTATTGGATTGTATTTTTGTTTCTCTACTAGAGAAGTAACATTGGCACAGTCCATCTAAATCCCTGATAGCAGTGACATACCAAACAGGACAAGTCAATTTGTAAACAGGAAAGGCCTAACAACTGGAAGTCAGAAGGCCAGCTTAGAGATCTGACATGTGAACATTAAGGTGTTTGTTGAAGGTAAGATTTTTAGTCAAGAGCATCTAAATAATAGCTGTCAGTCTTGAGTTTATGCATCACTTCTCCATCTGATTACTGAAATAGCATGGAAGAATGACCAAAAATGCTTCTGCAGCCACAGACATTTTGAATGTAGCATATGGTCTACTGGGGAAACAAAAGTAATTCTAACACTCACTGGTCAGTCCCCTATATTTCTTTTCTAACAAAGGCACAACTTTGCTAAGTGGAAATATGAAATGTAAAACATTTTATTATTTTAAACAGAATATATGGGCCCAAATTGCCAAAGGTGTTACCTAATCACTGTGCAACATTAAATAGTTTTGTACAAAGTTTTGGATACAGAGACTTCAGCCTTAGTACCATGGCTAACATACTATTAAAAAAATTTTCAACCTTTTATTAAAGATACATAAAAGAAGTTAAAACAATCAAAGCATTTGAAATGTAAAGTATTAAGTAAGGGTTTTAACAACATCCCTTGTTCCCTTTAATGACGAAGAGGCTTTAGAATGAAAAAAAAAAAACTTATTTAGCAGTTCCTTAGCTGGTACTAAAGATGGAAATAATGTTCTTTTTGGGTAAAAGAGAGGATCTTAGCAACAGTAGTTGCAGCCCCTTTCAACTAAAGTACGATCCTATTTCCTGAAAGACAAAACAAGACAAACGCACAAGAGGGAAGAGAAAAAACTAGCAAAGAGAGGAAATGCAGCTTTGGTCTCTAGTGTTGACCTCTCCTGCAACATTATTGCTAAGGGGAAAAAAAAATCATGGGGTATTCTCCTAGATGGTCTGGCTGACTGGGGTTAAAAAAACCAAACCAACAGTCTGAGGTAGAAGGAAGGCTTCACATCTGAGTCCTGTAACAAAGACCATTAAGTAACATGGCAATTGAGCCCAGACACACACATCCCCCTTCCACAAGAATTCAGCATGCTTGGGAGAACTGGGCTGGTGTTGGCAATGTATTGGCTGCTGACAGTGCAAGGACCTTGAGGAAATTCATGCTTTCAACTTTCTTTTTCCCCTTCCTCTTAGCATTTTACTTCATATCTGTTCAAATGTGATCTAGTTTATTTTTGAAGAAAGCAAAATAAAGCAAAGTTCTCAAAAGCAAAGTTCTTTCTGTCAACGTGTGCCTACTTCTGTGTTGGACAAAGAGGTGAGATAATATCTAACAGTTACAGCCACGGTATTGGCAGATGCTGGAAGCTGAGCAAGGGATTGTTAAGATCATGAGCCTCTGCTTGAGCTAAAGTGCCAAGCTACACAGGTGGAGGCTGTCACAGACTTACATCCTCCATGGACTGGGCACAAGGGGAACTCATAAACATACACCGCATTACACAACCACTCTGCTAGCTGGCATACTAGCAGAGGGGCCCAATTTTTTTTGTCACTTGATGAGGATGTGTCATATGTTAGAATGCAACCAGTTAATCATGTGTCCATTGTTCTGCATGTGCCAGATACTCAGAGACCCCAACACCTGTAGCTCCCATTGGGACAGCAATTTCTCAGCAGGTAAAGCTGTCCAGAAAGCAAATTGCATTTCAAGGAAAATGTCAAGGTTTCAGAATTTGTTTTCATTTCCCATCAGAACAAAACAGAGACCTTTCATGATTTTTTTCTTCCATGAAGACACACAAAAGAGACCCACCCACCCCAGAATAGTCAATTGCCCAGTGGTTAGGGCACTCTCCCAGGTTCAATTCTCTGGTTTTCATCAGGCATATCATGGACATGAACCTGACCTCCCACATCCTAGCTGAATGCCATAAACACTAGACTATTGGCTACTCTGGAGTCTCTCTGGACCCAAGACGGTTCTGTTGAAAAATAAGCTTCCAGAAAAAGTTTCAGGTTTGATTAATCAGCATTTTCTGATCAAAAATCAAAACGTCATTGAAAAATTCCTAATCAGCCCTAAAGAGCATCTCTCAGAATTGGTGCCATATTAATTCTGCCAGATTGTTATAGCTTTTACATGTCTTTCCACCTTCTCAGAGCAAATGCAACTTGCCTTTCTCTTTCAAGAAATCAGCAACATTCCCTTTCATGTCTTCCCCACCTCATACTTGGGGTCTCATAATTTTTGAGAACAGCCTTTTAAAGGGATCTCAAATAATCTTCCTGTATCAGACCACACATCTCATGATCCTGCTTAAAACTTTCAGTTAAAGCAATAACTGTCCTGGGGCTGGTTTTGTTCAACATCTTCATTAACGATGTGGATGATGGGATGAATTGCACCCTCAGCGAGTTTGCAGATGATACTAAGCTGTGGGGGGGAGATAGATATGCTGGAGGGTAGGGATAGGTCCAGAGTGACCTAGACAAATTGGAGGATTGGGCCAAAAGTAATCTGATGAGGTTCAACAAGGACAAGTGCAGAGTCCTGCACTTAGGAAGGAAGAATCCCATGCACCACTACATGCTGGGGATCGACTGGCTAAGCAACAGTTCTGCAGAAAAGGACTTGGAGACTACAGTGGACAAGAAGCTGGATATGAGTCAGCAGTGTGCCCTTGTTACCAAGAAGGCCAATGGCATATTAGGCTGTAGGAGCATTGCCAGCAGATTGAGGGAAGTGATTATTCCCCTCTATTCAGTACTGGTGAGACCACACCTGGAGTATTGTGTCCAGTTTTGGTCCCCACACTACAGAAGGGATATGGACAAATTGGAGAGAGTCCAGCATAGGGCAACGAAAATGATTAGGGGGCTGGGGCAAATGATTTACGAGGAGAGGCTGAGGGAACTGGGTTTATTTAATCTGAAGAAGAGAGGAGTGAGGAGGGATTTGATAGCAGCCTTCAGCTCCCTGAAGGGGGGTTCCAAAGAGGATGGAGCTAGGCTGTTCTCAGTGGTGGCAGATGATAGAACAAGAAGCAATGGTCTCAAGTTGCAGAGCCGGGAGGTCTAGTTTGGATATGAGGAAACACTATTTCACTAGGAGGGTGGTGAAGCACTGGAATGGGTTACCTAGGTTGGTGGTGGAATCTCCATCCTTAGAGGTTTTTAAGGCCCGGCTTGACAAAGCCCTGTATAGGATGATTTAGTTGGGGTTGGTCCTGCTTTGAGCAGGGGGTTGGACTAGATGACCTCCTGTGGTCTTCCAACGCTAATATTTTATGATTCTATGAATAGACTTATAATTTAAGTAGATGTTATTAAAATTAACTTTTTCCCTAATCAGTTCAATACACTTATGCTACACATCTGCACACTCCTACATGCCCCATATATTGATAACAAAATATATACTACTTAACACCAAGGCCTTGTTCTGAAGTGCCAATGGATTAGCATCAAATCAATACATTTTAGTAATGGAAGAATGCATGCCAGAAAAAAAAACCACTTTTCCACTGATTTTTGCAGGTTTATTGAAACTAAAAAAAATTACTGATATGTGTATATTAAACCCATGGATTATTTTAAAGAACATTGTTCATAAAACCAGCATGGTGTTTCTCTGGCCCATTTGTATTTAAACTGCCTCATTTCTGTGGGATAATAAAAGATACTGTGTCAACTCTGAAAGCCAGGATTCCTAACTCAGGAGAGAGACAGATTTCACAAACTTGGTCAACATAGTCTGGTGTATACCAGAAAGAGCAAAATAAAGAGGAAAAAAGCAAATCACGTGACCTGCAATGTTAATAGGCTACACATACTATATACATGCATATGCTACATGGAAAATACCATACACACATCATATAGTCTGTTTTGTATTTTGCTGTGCCACTGTTATATATTTATACAATTACTGCTATACCACTACACCTTGTACAATTATTGTACTTTTAAAATAAAAATAAAGAAGGGAAAACTCCAATCTGATACCACCCTAAATACAACAGTGAGACAGATTTAAAAAAACAACAACAACAACAACCCCGAGGGCTAGATTCTCTAAGCAATGTGGCTCAGAGGCTCAGCATCACCACACCCAACTTTTAGGTGCCTAGAAAATCACTGGGATTTTCATTATTTAACCACAGTGGAACAACTTCAAGAGGAGAGACCGAGGGAGCCCCTCATGCCATACGCCCTCCATCAGATCATCCAGTAGCTCTGACACTAACCTGCGAGGTGGCAGATCCCAGTTCAAATCCAAAGTCCTCTTGTTGAGTGTTCTAACCACTGATCTTATGAGGGAAGTACCAACACACTGATACACTTCTCTATAGGGGGCTAATCTGGCAAGAAAGCTCTGAGCATGCTTACCTGATTGGGCCCAGCAGACAAATCAGGCAGAGGAACACTTATCTTCCCCCCGTTTATGAATCACTCTGGGGTTTAGACAGCTGGATGCGTGGTGTGGGGCTGCAGTGTGCATGCTCAAAGGCAGTGACATAGGCACCTAGAGAATTCAGACTGCAAAGATGTAGGTGCTGAGCAAGTTTAGATATCTGCAGCAGTTGAGTGGGGGCTTTGTGAATCCCAGTGGGACCTGAACCTAGGATTTAGGCACAGAAAGTGGTAGTTAGGCACATAGATCCTTTTGTGAATCTAGCCCAATGAGTACAAAGCCTGGTGAGTGTGAGATTCCCACATAGCTGATATCAGCATGTCTCCTGGATGAGCTGGATGTTTGGAGGTTCCTACTCTGCCAACATCCGTGTGGGAGACAGGGTGATGGCACATCCATTAGAGGCAGCAGCTTCTTTTACCAATCCTTTTAACAAGATCCCCAGAGAAAGAACTGTGTGTTTGTATAGAGGGGTCACTTGCTGATGCACCCCCTCCTATCCAAACACAGCATAGCAGCCTCTTTAGCTCTGGTACCACCTGCCAATGGTCACTCCAAGCTTGGGATGACTTGCCACTTTTCATGACACAGCTCTCTGCCAATGCTGCTTCCAGTCCCCACCCCTTCTGGAATAATAAAGAGTCCAGTAAACCGAAGTCCAAATACTCTATCCTAAACCTTTCAACCCCATCCTGGGTTTGATAGTCTTTGCTGCCTTTGTGGCAGATTTCTTTTTACAAACCTCTTAGAGTAGAGGGAGGGCCCTGACTCTCAGAGTTCCAATACAGTAGAGCTAGGGTCTGCGTCAGTAGACTTGTTGGTGTTTTCCTGGGCCACTTCCTACCTTTGGGATGATGCAGACTCCTCCAAGTAGCACCTCACAAGTTAGGCCTCCGTCCAGCTATGTGATAGCTCTTCTCCAAAATTCCTTTTTCCCTTTGAGCTCCTCACCTCTGGAGACTCCTCTCTCTAGGGAACTTCTCTTTCTAGAAGCAGCCATTTATCTTAGCCGTTTATCTTAGGTCAACCACTTAGTCACGGCTAGGGAAACAATTGTTCCACCCTTTAATCTCCTTATGGCTGCTACAAGATGGAGTTTATACACCCCATCATAGTTTGGCACTATAAAAAATATTTGTACCACTATGATTAGACCTACTCTTGCTCACCCAGCATATTATGTACTTGAACTCCGCCTGCACAGTTTAGAATGAGCACTACTAATGTTTTTTCCAGCACTAAGTAAACTGGATGGAGATTGGCAAATGAAAAATAAAAAGGACACAGATGCAGATTTTGGGGGGGTCATTGTTTATGCTGTGGCATTTTACAGAGGAGCCAGTGAGTGTTTACTGTAGGATCTGCTAACTAAGGTAAAGATACTATTTAAGTACACGGTGTGCTAATTGCCCCACTTACTCATAGTATTTGGACCAGTTGGGGCTACATTGTCAAAAGCTCCATGAGGGTACACAAAGAGATAGGGAGAGCACAGTATGTCTCTTCCTCTTTCATAGGGGTTAGTGAAATTCCCCATTCCATGCACTCCAAAGGTATGTCTATATTGCAATTAATGTTTCTACTGCACTCTCTCTTTCTTTGGGACTGGGCCTTAGAGACAAAAATCTAGTCCTTAATAAATAACTCTACAGCTGCTGGATTTTTCAAAATAATTGCAAATCATCTTTAACACTTAGAACACCAGCGTATTTCTCTTGGTATAGTTGGGATATTGAGACCAATGGCCTCAGTCTTGTTTTGGTTGTTACTACCTGTAAATTACATCTGTAAATTGACTGATATCTTGAAACAAGTGTTCCTTCCAACAGTCTAAAACAAATTTGACCAGTTACTTCTGGTCAAATTTGTTTTCCAACAAAACATTTGACAAAGTGACTTTTGACCAAAATATTTACATTTTTGCAAAAATTTACATTTTGGGTGAAATCAACAGAGGGAGGACTGATGAAAAAAATAGAAAATCAACCTCTTAAATGTTTTTTTAAAATTTTATTTTCACCCAAACCTTTGGTTTGAAAAAAAAATAAAATTATAGGGGTTTTTTGAGTCAGATTATTTAACAAACAAAAACAAACAAACAAACAAATGTGAAATTTTACCCAAAAATTGTTTTCCAAAAACCCCTCTTTTAAAAAAAAATCTTTCATTTTTTGTCAAACAAAAGAATTTTCAGGGGAAATTTAGAAAAAGAAACACTTCAAAGTTTCCAGTGAAAAATAAATGGCATTTTTTTCAACCAGTAGTTGACCTAAGTCCCCTTTGCACTTTTGGAAATCATCCCCATGGAGCTAAAATTATCAGCCATAAGTAAGTAAATACAATTTCATGGACAAAGTCTGTGGTAGATTAGAGTGGGGGTATTTCAGGCTTCCAGAATAATTGCTTGAGCTTTCTGCAGAAATCTGATCCATTTTGATTGGATCATGTAATGCATGTGTGCATGCAGGTACAAATACAAACATACCCTCATACATTATTTGCCTATACATCCCCTTTAACTTTGAAAATCATTCCCTGAATTCCAATATATTGATTTTTTACACATTTCTGATTTTACAGAAAATTACTGCACACTACCTCATAAAACACACCTTTTTAAATTTAATTTGGGTTTGGTTCAGATTGGTTGAAATCCATTTGGATTCAGCTCTTCAGGTTATTTCTGGCCAATTTCACTCAGTTTAATGTTAATACATAGCCAAGAGGTAATCAGTTTAGAAGGGCAATTAGTGGCTACCTACCAAAAGAATCCAAACAAGTGTGTCCAAACCAGTACAAGTGGAAGCCTGTGCATGCTGGGCAGCATCTAGGGAAAGTGCAGGATGAATAATGTCATACAAGACAAGACTTTCACATCAGCTCCACCACAATATTCCTCTATGCCCTATCTCTTTGGGCATACAAACTCTTTCATACTGAAGCTAAAGCCAGTTAGGGAGACCAGACCCATCGATTTCTACTCATAAAAGAGTCTCTTTCCCCTCAGAGGGGAAGGCTCTTTGGCTAGCAATATGTTGTATGCTTTGGGAGAAGGCATTTGTCAAGCTCCCATTAGATTGGCATGCAGATTTTTCCTTCAGTGGCTAAAATGACAGTCAGTTTTAATGAGTCAATTAGAATGTCTATGTGGGGAATGTGATTCTGAGGCTGTGGGATCTGGCTACAGTCTTGTTGCAATTTGGATGGGATCAGCCTCTGATGTAATTATTTCAGTTTGGTGTTGCTACAATACATGGCAGAGCCTTTTTCTATTTGTTCTTGTAATCAGATTCCTGAAATGGCTTGATTTAGAGGGACAACTTAAATTATATAGAGATCTGAACAATTGTGTAAGGTAATAATTTCTGTAGAGAAATTGAATCGCGTCTTTGAAGTGCCTTGTGAATCTCAGATAAAGGAAGGGTGAACATAGATGCGGCAGGACATTCATTTGTCATGCATACAGATGGGAAAACACAGTGCATAAAACTGGTTGAGGCAATCAGGTGCCAGTTGATAACAGAATGCTGAGTGTGATATAGTTGTTGCACAATGGTAGCATAGTGAGTATCCTATTTGCTCCTGTTCCTGCTTTGCCTTTGTTCATTTACAGCATTAAAGGCACAAGTATTGAAGATTTAGGAGTTACAGAAAGGTGTGTTGGGAGGGGTAGAGTAGAGACACATTCAATAGACACAAAATATCAAGAGCAGTAAATAAATGGTTGTCTATCTAGCATTCTTTAATGGTAAAGGGTTATTTATCCTTCACTCTGTGGAAGCATAAATAGAAAGTAATTTACAAGCTGCACATAGTGAAGAAGCCTCTATAAATTTAGAAGAGTTCATTTAATGGCACCTTGAATCATGATGTATGTAAAAGTTCTGCCTCAGACTAATCTTGACATTTATCAAGAGGAAGGCTAGGTCCCAGAGGTGTGGAGAAAGTAGAGGTGTGTCACCACCTGCATTTCGTAAAAAGAGAACAGACTGTTAAGCAGATTGCTACGTGGGAATTTTATGAATATAACAGCAGGTAATTAAAAGTTTCCACATCTTGCCAGGCAACTTGGTAAGGTGGAAAACATCATCCTCATCTATCACAGTCAGGCATACTTGCCACATCAAAGACAGATATTATAGACAGATTTCAGAGTAGCAGCCGTGTTAGTCTGTATTCGCAAAAAGAAAAGGAGTACTGGTGGCACCTTAGAGACTAACAAATTTATTAGAGCATAAGCTTTCATGAGCTACAGCTCACTTCATCGGATGCATTACAGTACCATCTTGGGCAATGACTTGCTAGTGCTTTCCTCCTATACAGTTGTGGAAAACAGGGCATGCAGTTAGGAGACATTTGTTTTTCAGTGCTATATATCAAATGGTGATGTTATATAGATAATTGAGCTCATTAAAAAGAAATCCTTCAAGCCTTTGCACTGAGGATAATTCTCACATGGCTTTGGCTAACTGAATTAGTCACCACTCCCCAACACACAAAAACACTTCCTCTGAAACATCAGATATTGGTCACTGCTGGGAGGGAGGATCCTGGATTTGTTTGATTAATGGACTGTATAACATAAGTATGATGAATTCACTGTGCTTATGGATAGCAGAGGACAGAGCACTGCAAGCATGTGGGATTACCAACCAAAGAGTGAGTCATTTTCACAGAACTCCTCCTCCTCTAAGGTCCATGGCATCAGCTGTCACTTCTTCTGGAGACCCTAGTTGTTGGCTTGGAGAAATCACTGGACTGAATCTAAATCATAGTGCATTTTACAGAAAATTGGAGGCAAGTCCTTTGAGTTTATACTGTTTTGGGGATTCACTCATGCACCTTCAGAAAGTATCAATAGTATCAATGTCTATAGTGAGATATCAAAGTGAAAAGGTCTTACATTTAATGCAGGAAAAAAACAAGTCATTTAAAGATAAAGTCTGTTGAGGACTGCTGTATGAGAAAAGAAATGGCTATAACATCTTGAAATGAAGCTTAGCAGAGTGTTATATAAAAAACAACCCGTAGATTGATGGAATAGTAGTTGGCTGGACCGCATAGTGGTTATACTTCACATTCTAGGGAAGGGCTTAAAACAACTGTGACAGAGCACAATATCCTGGACGGACATTAATGAATTAAGTGAAACTTCAATGAATTACGTAAATTCATTGTATTAAAAATGCAATTGATTATGTGTTATTGTGAGATTGTATGTAATGTAATTCCTCTGCTTACCAGCCTTTTCAGGAACCCCGGAAGAGGTTCATATATAGTAGTTCAAACTGGATTTTCTTTGTCAAACAGACAAAGAAAGGATTTTTGGATAAATGGCCTGGTTTTAAACAGGCTCAGGGCTTTCCTTGTGATCTAGCAAATAGACAGGACTTCTGGACCATGTAGGACCCTTATCCTTAGAGAAGGGTTGGAAGGAGTTGGCCTACTGAAGCCCCAGAAGACTACATGCTAGGTTGAGCTGAGCCTGTTATGAACTTGTGGCCATAGAAGTCTCTGCGGGGTTTGAAGGACTAATCGCCTGCCAAATCCCATGTCAGAGCTGGGTTGCTCTGGGGTAAGCTTATTATCATGTGTGTAGGTTTTTTGATTGTTTGTACTCTGTTTTCTCTGTAATGCTCTAAAAATAAACAAGCTCACATAGAAAGAGTTGTGCAGTAAATTATAACTGCAGCAATTGCACTATTAACAGTCTCTGAAGAGAAAGGCAAAGCAGGTCTTCTTAGGCAGTCTGACTTTCCTGGTGAATTCACAATATAATCAGGCAGTGGAGTAACTTGGAAATATTCCAGTTAAAAAGGAAGGAGACGCATGTCTCTGCCCAAGAGAGGTGATGGCCAGGAAAGCCAGAAATCTGAGAGAAGAATTCCTTGCTGGACTATAGAGCAGGAACACAGGTTTAGTTGCTCTGAATGGTGAGCCCCTCATTTTGTTGTGTGTATTTGTGGAGAGATTGTAATCACTATATAACTGAACTCATAGACACTATTTGCTACTATGTTTGATATTTTACTTCACCCTTTGTTCATATTTAAGCTTTACCTTGTTTGTTAGCTGGATGTATAAGGAGAAGTAATCCGATGACGAGTTTGCTAAAACTTGAATACCACCATTTTTAAAAAGCTATGAGTCTATGCCCTATTCTTACTAATTGGATGAGACAAGATTCTCCTGACTTTTCACAGACCCTATTTCAATGGTTTAAGTGGATGGACGTGCTGCATAGTCCTTGTTCTGACCTTCTGTGTAAGGGCAAATTTCACCCAGGCTTCTTGTTGAGCATGTGGCTGTGCAGACTGTATGCCACACAATTAATTTGTAACCTCTGCTATCAAAAATGGTGAGATCCATATTTTATGGGAATAATATTAAGTTGGACATTAGGTAAAAATGTTCCTACCCCCCTTTTAACAGTGTTCTGTTTTGGGGATCTGAAAAATTGAAGACATTGGCTGTATGGAAAGGAAGTTCTGCAGATTGTGACATGGTAGAATATTGTCAAACAGCAGATGTATGAGATGAATGAAAAGTTTATAATCACCTGGAGATCTGAATAAAATCTCTGGGTAAGATTTTGTACCTGATTTTGAAAGCAAGGCTGCTGAGTTTATATCAAAACAAATGTACCAGAGAGTGTTACTGCTGGACTGCAACCACTATGCCAGGCTGCCAAGAGTGCATATTAGCTTTTGGCAACACATCTACTCACATACATCAAAGATGTAACACCTTTCCAGATAATATGATTTTTAATACAAGATGAATGACTATTGATTCCGCTTGCTCAATTTAAAATTTGGGCAGGTAAATAGGACATCTGAGTACTGGAATGTAGAGTTTACATGACTTCTGTAAATCCTGATTTAAACTCTTAAGTGTGCAATTTGGACCATCTAATTAGTTCTCAGCATTTGAAAATATGGTTTTGGTGTAGCTATATAGAAAATCACAGCTACACTTTTTCCCTTTCCATTTTCTCTCACACACACACCACCTTCTCCTGTCAAGATCAATTTATTTTGGTCAAAAAATATTTTTTAAAAATTAAGAAACGAGTGAGTGGTCATTGGGGTATAGATGTACCTTTATTATTTTAAATAGGTATATGTAATAATGCACAAATATTGCACCTGCTTGAACTGTATTCCTCTTCCATACCCTTCTTATATTGCTTATCTTATTAGAACATAAATTCAAGGCAGGAACTGTTTCTACCTATGTTGGTGAAGTGCCCTACAAAGGGGAATCCTGATCCTGATCCTGATCCAGCCTCTGGTTACTCCCACAATAAATAATGTTTTCCATTAGCTTGCTTATGAGAATAATCTGCTTTTTCCCTGTAAAGTCATTAAAATGATAAATGTTGTATTTGTTTTATCTGCTGGGAGGAATGGGCTTACCTGCAAATATAGCTTAACAGTGTTTTCTCCGAGGTGCAAAGCTAATATCTAATCTAATTTCCTTGCCCTACAGGGAGGCAAAAACTCCAGTAGCGGCAAACCACATGTGACCAAGATTTGGAATCTGGCTACATTGATAGTGTCTTTTACATCAACCAATATGGACTCAAGCTGGTAGCACAGAGCAAGAATCCTTCTTGTTTTCTACAAGACAAAGTAGCCAAAAGGAAGAATGGATATTTCCTTATCAGAGAAATAATTAATGTAGTATTAACTCTAGAGATGTGGAAATTAGGTTCTCTCATTTATCAAGTAAATTGATGCATTAAAAAAGGGTTTTTAAAAAAAAAATAATAATTCTTTGTTTCTTCATTTGATTGTGTTGGAACAGTGGTTCTTAACCTTAACTGCAGCCTCCACCCCTTTGGTTCTCAAAATATGTTCTCGCACCCCTTATCAAAAATCGTTGAAGTAGGTCAGCTCTTTAAACCTAGATATATTTTTTATTTGTATATTACAGTAATCATTAAAAAATGTACAATGTTAATACATAGGTTTGATGAAACAAAGTAGTTGTACTTACCTGCCTGTGTTTAATTTGTGTTTTCGATGATTTACCAAGGCTGCGCAGTCCATACAGAAGAGCTGGGAATGCAACTCCTGTCTCCTGACTTACAATCATGTAATGTAGCTGCTAGACCACAGGAGTCCTTTTTCTTCTATTAATATTGTAGTTAGGACAAGGAAATCGGTGTGCATGCCAGTGTTCCCTAGACAAAGTACATTCTTACAGCTTTGTGCCCTACCCTTTAGAGGGCCTCATGCTTTATGAAGAGGCCTTGCAATGTTAGGATGCCACAGCATGACAGCATTATGTCACTTGTGAAGACATGAATTTGTCTCACCATGATGCAATGTCACAATGTGAGGATACAGAGCATGGTGTAATTGTTTGTCTCACATGATGGTAAGGTGAGATACCAAGATATTAGGGGGCCTTTTAGGAAAATTGTCCCTTTGTGAACAATTCAAATAGCAGCAAACAGCTCTGTGACCCAATTCCTTCTGTAATCTTAGACAAGGTAATTTAATTTACTACCTCATTTCTTCCCCCTGCCAGTCTATAAAAGGGGGATAACACTTAGCTCTGTATAGTAGTTCACTGAGTGTTAGACCACTTTAATTAAGGATTATAAAGATTTAGGCTGTGAGCTGCATAGGGGACTTTAAAGCCCAGATCCCGTGCAGATTGTGAAAGCTAGATTGAAGTCAGATGAAAGTTGATTTACTACCTTATACTGAATGCCACTACTTCCAGTGTAACAAATGCCTTTCATTAGCAAAATGACTACTCCTATCAGGTTTAGCAGTTAAAAATAATTTAATACACATTTTGCAATTTATTCATGGTAAAAAGTGTATGTTACCACATGAACATTCACACTTATACAGGCTAAGGTTGGTTGCAGTTTTTGTCTACCAAAGCAGTGCAGGTCTATTTTTGCTTTTTGTTGGGTTTAAAATCAGAATTTGAATGTTAGAGAGACCTCCGTCTGTCGTGACAACTGATAGGTTTGTATAGCTATTTTCTCCTCTGACATTTTCTCTATTAAAATTATCTGAAGCCTTCTGCATTAATACACATTCTTGCTTTTAAAGTGCTGCTTTACCACTGGATGGTGCTCTCAACACACAGTAGACCTGTGAATCACACATTGCCTGAGGAGCCAAAACACAAAAAACATTTCCAAGTGCTGTTCATTTGAAATTATTTAAAAGAGGAACAAGATGGAAGCCAAATGCCCCACCCTGTCTTGAGGAGAGTGGGGAAAGAGTTTTGTCAGACTAGCAGCGGGATGGCCAACTCTTGGGAGTGAGAGGCGAGAGCTCACACTCACGTGTTGGAGCTGAGTCAATCCTTGTGCCTCACAGCATACATGGGAACATGTGTGGGGAAGAGGATTCTGTTTCCTATTAACCGGCCTAAGTCACAAGGGGACTGATTGATTGGCTCTCTCCCCACTCTCTATTTAAAGCTTCCCCAGGCATCTGGGGGCCATCTTGCCTCTATTACAGCCCTGCCTCCCTGTTGCTGAGGTATATTGAGCTGCATTTCCAGAATGCTGTGGGTCTGACAGATCACCTATTGCGGATCAGAAGGGATTTTTTTCCCAGCTGGGCCAAATGGACAAGGATCTGGAGGGTTTTTAGTCAAAATATTTCATTCTGAAATTCTGAAACATTTTGACATTGTCAGAATAGCACCATGTGAGCATGCCAGGAACATACTACAACAGCCACTGCAAGGCTCAGCCCTTCTGCTTAAAAAGCAGTTTCTTTCTCCTGTGAGCATTTCCCAGTCATTGACTGAAGGCCCCCACCCCTTTTTTTCCTCTGTGCCTTTAACACACTACATAAAGAGCACAAATTCCAGTAGTCATGGGTCCTGTGTTATGTTTAGGCTTGGAAAGATTAAATGTGTCTTGGGAAATGTTGGTAAACATCAATTTCACTGCACACACACAGACCAACAAAAATATTTGCATTTATGATCATCAGAATTTACAGATAGGCAAAGTAAGAGAGAAGCTCCTTGAGAATTTATTGGAGTTTGACTTAAGGATATTTACTTTGTGTATTTTGACTTGTGCTTTTGAGAATTTGTGTTTTAACAGTTATAAAGCTTTACTGTTTTGAATCTCAACCTCTACTATCATTAAATAATTGTTGTCCAGCCCCCCTAAATTCCCACAACTGTGAAAATTAAAATCCATAAAAATACATGCTTTAAACCCATAATTTGGTACAATTATGAAAATTTAAATTGATAAAAATAGAAAAATGTTTAAAAATAAAAACATCGGTATCTGTTGAAATTATAAAAAAATAAAAATGGAATTCTCTCAAGCCTAGTTATGTTTATTAAACTCATTTCTTCTGTTGGCTGGATGTTTAATTTTAAATGCTTCTTCCCACAGCCTGTTTCATGCAATATATCTTCTGGTGCTCCTGCAAGGAGGAAGTGGTTTTCCGGGGCTACCTCCTCCTGGCAAATGCAGGAATTCAGTATGGCGTCATCACAGTCCTCCTCCTCCACTGTCTCCTCTAGGTCTTGTCCATCGGGGGAGGTATTCCACACTGTATGGATGTCTTACAAAATATACAGCATGCCAAAATTATCCTATTAACCTTTTTAGGGCTATAGTGTCATAGGTGCTGCAACTAAGGGTGCTGGGGGTGCTTCTGTACCCATTGGCTTGAAGTGGTTTTCATTATATACAAGGTTTACAGTTTGGTTCAATGTCTCTCAGGACCCCCACTGTAAAAATTGTTCCAGCACCCTTGTATACTGTGATACACCACCATGTGGATAAGGACACCTCCTTTACATCATTAGGAGGCCAAGGCTCTCAGTGGCTGTTCTGATGGGTTTTGTAAGCACAGTTATGCCATCTTCTGGAGGAAATGCAAGAGTCATGAATAATGGGGGTCATGAACCAGAGTCAGGATGGTACCTGTCTATTTTGTGCAACGGTGAAATTTTACCACAATCATCAGCCATAGGTGCCCAAAGAATAAAACCTGGCAATGGAAGAAAAACAGGTGCCTAACCCTGGCCCACTTCCACTGATGAAAATATTTAATAGGCTTAAATTGCCTGCTAAGGTGCATTCTTAGGTGCCTAAACAGTAGAATTGGTCAAAACTCAGGTTTTCTGGCATGCAGGAAAATTCCACCATTTTGAAGTTTCCTTTAGCCATTAATTGGAAGGAAAGGTCAACCTTCTGACATTCCCTGCCAAACAAAGCTTCATTTCAGAAATATTGACTCACTTTGTTTCACTAAGGTCAAAATACTTCATTTCAACTTTTATTTTTATAATATATCAACTCTGAGCTAATCAAAATGAAGTGCTTCAGTATTTTTGTGTAAAGTATCTCTGAAAATGGATACAGTTCCGTGAAACAGTCCAATGTTGTAGAAGCAGAATTTTCTGATGGAAACCTGTTGGGTTGAAAAAATTTTGACCAGTCCTTCTCAGTGGGTTTGTTAATCAGACCCTCAGTGGCTTGACAAAGGTGGCAGAGCTGGCATATGAACTCCTATTGTCAGTTGCCCAGTCCCACAATGCAACTTCTAAACTATGTGGTGTCCTTTTTCTTACATTAATATTTAATTTTGTGAAAGTGAACTCACGAGGAAGTCAGTAGATTTGCCAGCATTCCACTAGCCAAAATACATGGACCACTCTCAGTTTTTACAGTTTTGTTCCATGTGTTATAAGAAGGCCTCAGCACATTTAGAGATCATATTGTGATCATACAGTGTCAGTGTGTGAAGACTTGAATATATTACACCATGATGCAATGTCATAATATGAGGACGCAGAAAACATGGTGCCTGAGTGCCATTACTGAGACGTCAGGTCTGCCTTTAGAAAATCTGGCCTTGTGATTCTCAATCTATACATAACGGGGTTCACACTGCGCCTCTCAGTATTTGGCCTCTGGCCTCCCTCTTTAATGAGTCAGGGACACTTCAGTCTGGTGCAACACCCGTGCTCTTTATCCTCAAAAGGTTTCCCCTCCAACAGTTCCCAACTAGATACAGGCTTCACAGCTACTTTGCCTACAACAGGCCTGGCCAGCAACAGACTAGGAGGGTCACACTTCCTTCTGTGCCTGACCTTTCTCTTTCCCTTGTTCCCTGGCTTCCTTCCAGCCTTTATATCTCTGAGCTAATAAGACTGGCAGGTGCGGCCAGTTACCGGATAGGCATCAGGCTATTCACCCAGTCCCAATCCATTCTCCTTGATTGGGGCTGGAGTGGCAGGAGCTGATTAAGGGCTTCTCAACCATCAGCCTGCCACACTATACAAAGTTCTCATTTCATCTGAGGATTGAAAATATAACCATTTTCAATGCCCATTACAGCACACATGGTTTAGCTAGCCATCCTTCATCAGAATTAATCATTGAGACCAATTGGTTCAAATAACAGTGCTACGATTCAATATCTTGCTGTAAGGTGACATTTTAAATCAGCAGTATAGAGAGGATTCCTATGTCAGAGATTGCACATCAATTTCTATTTTCATTCAATACTGATTTATTTTAAAAAGAATTTGCTCTATAAATATGGAGGGTTGCACTTTCAGTCATCCACCTATCAGATTATTGTGTTTAAATATTTAAAAATTAAAGCTCTTCCAATGGATAAACCTGAATTAAAGTTGTATGAAAATTAATTTAGGACCTCTTACACTGAGCTCTACTCTGCCAGAGTAACAACTAAGAAAAGGAGTACTTGTGGCACCTTAGAGACTAACAAATTTATTAGAGCATAAGCTTTCGTGAGCTACAACTCACTTCATCAAATGCATCCGATGAAGTGAGCTGTAGCTCACGAAAGCTTATGCTCTAATAAATTTGTTAGTCTCTAAGGTGCCACAAGTACTCCTTTTCTTTTTGCGAATACAGACTAACACGGCTGCTACTCTGAAAAGAGTAACAACTGGCACCCTTCAGCAAAATGACTACTGATATCACTGGGCTTAGCAATAAGAAATATATACCTTTTGCAATTTATACATTGTGAAGAGTGTATGTTATTATATGAACATTCACATTGTTCTTCAGGCCAAGTGGGGATGCACTTTTCTTCTAACAGAAATGTGCAGGTCTAATTCTGGATTTTTGGCTTTTGGTGGATTTAAAATCAAAATCTAAATGTTAGAGACACCTTTGTCTGTTGTGACAACTGGTAGGTTTGTGTAGCTATTTTCTCCCCTGAATTTTCTCAGTTAAAATGGTCTGAAGCATTAATATATGTCCTTGCTGTTAAAATACTGCTTTATCACTGGATGGCACTCTCAACACATAATAGACAGTCAGCCCCAGAAATGGGCCAGTCTCAGCCCCTGATTTACCCAAACCAAAAAACAAAACCAAGTTCTATATATTTGAAGCCATAAACTATCTCTGCAAGTATTCAGGAGGCTAATATGAAATCTCAGTAGACAGATGAAAAATCAGGAATAATGAATTTTATAACTCTGTATCATGTTCTTTCTATCTTAGGCTCCTGTTACTGTAGTATCTGAGTACTTCATAGTCTTTAATGTATTTATGCTCAACACCCCCGTAAAGGAGGGAAGTGCTGTTATCTCCATGGTACAGCTAGAGAATAGAGGCACAGACTAAGTGCCTTGCCAAAGGTCACACAAGAAGCCCATGGCAGAGCAGTAAATTGAATTAGGTCTCCCGTGCCCCAGGCTAGCACCCTAACCACTGAAACATCCTTCCTCTCATAATGATCTCCAATAGAAGGAACTTTTCAACTTTCCCTTTCTCGGACCTCTTTGTCACAGCTTCCAGCAGTATCATATGGCTCACTTTAAGGCTTATTTTTAAAAATCACCATTTAATTTCAGTTTGACAACTTAATGGTGTGCGCACAATAGCTCAAGGCTGCTGAAGCTGCAGAGGTGACACTTGATATAATGTACAGATTGAAGCTTAAGGTTCCGTAATGAACACATGAGGGAGCTGCATGGCTTGAGATGATTTAGATCTTTAAAAATGAACAGGTAGGAGGAAACTATAATAAATGCAAGATGTATGACACACTTTGCTTGTGGCATTACCTTTCTCCAGTTCTGCTATAAAATAACATGGGACAGCTCATTTTAGATACGTTTTGGTTGAAGCTTAAAGTTTTCTTTTATCAGGTTTTTTTTGTACTTTAGTTCTCCAGCCTCAACCTTGGCTCATTTTTTCCTCTGTGATCCTGCACTTGTTTTGAGATGACAGGCTAAATACCATTTGATAGGATGAGAGAAGATCATTCGCCTGTGCTGTTCTACAAGTGCACTCTTATTTCTGATGACATTTTTGCATTTCTTCTTCCCTTGTAGTGCTGGCATTTCAGAGGGGAATGAAAGCAAGAGCATTCACAATTCACAGAGAGTGATATTCACTTCGGTACACTTGGCCAACTCCAGCCGCCAAAATAAGTAGGTTTCAGAGTAGCAGCCATGTTAGTCTGTATTCGCAAATGGAAAAGAAGTACTTGTGGCACCTTAGAGACTAACAAATTTATTTGAGCATAAGCTTTCGTGAGCTACAGCTCACTTCATCGGATGCATTCAGTGGAAAATACAGTGGGGAGATTTATATACACAGAGAACATGAAACAATGGGTGTTACCATATACACTGTAACAAGAGTGATCAGGTAAGGTGAGCTATTACCACCGGGGGGGGGGGAAGAAAACCTTTAGTAGTGATAATCAAGGTGGGCCATTTCCAGCAGTTGACAAGAACATCTGAAGAACAGTGGGGGGTGCGCGGGGGGGAAATAACATGGGGAAATAGTTTTACTTTGTGTAATAACCCATCCACTCCCAGTCTCTATTCAAGCCTAAGTTAATTGTATCCAGTTTGCAAATTAATTCCAATTCAGAAGTCTCTCGCTGGAGTCTGTTTTTGAAGTTTTTTGTTGAAGAATAGCCACTCTTAGGTCTGTAATCAAGTGACCAGAGAGATTGAAGTGTTCTCCGACTGGTTTATGAATGTTATAATTCTTGACGTCTGATTTGTGTCTATTTATTCTTTTATGTAGAGACTGTCCAGTTTGACCAATGTACATGGCAGAGGGGCATTGCTGGCACATGATGGCATATATCACATTGGTAGATGTGCAGGTGAACGAGCCTCTGATAGTGTGGCTGATGTGATGAGGCCCTATGATGGTGTCCCCTGAATAGATATGTGGACACAGTTTGCAACGGGCTTTGTTGCAAGGATTGGTTCCTGGGTTAGTGGTTCTGTTGTGTGGTGTGTGGTTACTGGTGAGTATTTGCTTCAGGTTGGGGGGCTGTCTGTAAGCAAGGCCTAATCACATAGATTGGTGATAGAGTGATTGTTTGGGATAGTTCAGTTATAAATATTAGTGTCTAAGTATGCACCCTCTCAATGTAAATATTTCATCTATTTCATATGGAGATTATGTGGTGAATCCATACTGAGTGTTTGATTACTTTTACCACCTGCGGTGTTTCTATAGCCTTTTCTCGTTCATTAAGATCATCAAACTTCCCTTATCTACTGGCTTATTAGCTTTTTGATATCTTCTCAGAAGTGTAATATAGGTCTTTCTAATCTATTGATATTACTAAAGTGCCCTTCCTTCAGCTCCACAGCCTACATCTCGAACAATTTAACTACCGAAAATAATTCTGTGGCAGGAATATTTGTGCAATTCTATAGGGCTTTTCCAAAAAGATGACTTTGGAACTTTGGGAGATATTAGTATTTATTTTAAAAAAACTTTTCTATTTACTTTTAAGTGAAGAGAGACCTTTTCTCAATACTGTGGGATAAACTGTCCTCTGTTACCCTAGTTCAGCACCATTGAAGACAGTGAGGTTGTAACCTGAAACTGAGAATTAGGCCCCCACTCTAATTTATACATATTTACGACTTGCATGACAGGTTAACTACTATTTCATCACAATGGTCCCTCTGGCTTTAAAACTTTTGAATATATGAATGTCTTTTTATTCTGACTGTTTCTCTTCATCAGAGAATTTCCATTTGCTTGAAATGTAAAGACCAAAGTACAGATGAGAGTATGTCTGACTGGCTGAGATGTCAGGAGACTTGAAGTTTCAGTGATTAGTAAGAATGTAATTTCTGATGTCTCTGTAATGGTAGCAAAGGCTTTAAAAGCTTAAAAGTCAGCATCAGGTATGCTTTTTTTTAAATGAATGCAAACTGCAGTTGTTTCACAGCATTTGGTGACTGGCATGTATGGAAATCCAAATTATTAGATCACACATTCTAGCTTCCTAATATTGGTTTCCACTGATGCAAATAGTTAAAGCCTAATTTGATTGATTGTATCTGCAGAATAACCTGTTATATCCTTATAATGGGAGGAACTCTCAGTAGCAACCAAGTGAAGTCAGTCTGAATTAACCAGGCTACACACTGCTCTAAACAAATCTATTGATCAACACTTTGCAGATGTTATTGTAGGCATAAAGAAACAATTTTCTGCCTTCTGCACAATCCAGACATAAGAAGCCAAAATGGACTTTTGTAGCACACCTGATGAGCTTCAGCACAACACACCCAACAGTGACATCATAACCATCTTCTCTCATGCTTCATCTGTTATGGGTCACTCATAAAACCATGGTGATTTGTAATGGTTCACCTAACAGACACCATTGCTGGTAAAAAAAAGAGTTGTCGTAAAATGCTAACCAACCAGTAAAGGTGAAGACTTGGCAATACACTCTGCTCCCTCAGAGTCCTCTGGAGACCCTCTGGTTCCATTATCCTCCCAGGGCAGATCATTAGAACCATGTCTCTTAGCCCCAACCTGTAATCTTAGAGGTTTTAAAGACTGTGATGAGATATTTGAGCAACAGAAAAGATTGTATGGAAGATGGACTGTGATTAGCAGTGCTTCTCAGTTTGATTTGCTTTGATTTAAAATACAGAGCAGTATGACAAATATTCTGTACGATATTTCATTCTGTGATGCTAGGGGACTGGTTCAGCTTTTTGAGACTTCACATTGAGTTCATGATATATAATTTCCCCAATGAAAAATTCTGCTATTTCCAGTTTTATTTCCTACCTCTGAGTGGCAATTCTGTTAGAACTATTGAGATCTTTCTAGAAAGTACATGTTTTTAATGGTGCCAGTGTATAAAAATCCCAATTTTGTGCTGAGATTTCACTGGGCAGGTCGAGGGACAAAGACATGTTAAGACCTCATCTACACGATTGACCTAGTTATATTGCTCAGAGCTGTGAAAAATTTCATGCTTTGAACATTGTAGCTAGGTTGACCTAACACCAGATGTAGGTGCAGCTAGGTTGACAGAATAATTCTTCCATTGAACAAGCCACCACCTCTTGGAGAGATGGATTAACTGCATCGATTAAAAAGCCTTTCATTGATGTAGGATGCATCTACACTATAGCACTACAGCGGCACAGTTGCAGTCCCATACCTGTGCCGCTGTAGCGGTTGAAGTGTAGCCATATCCTTTAGACTCTTTGCAAAAATTTCAGAAAGAAGCCTTTTATCTTAAAAAGTACTTAATTGAATGTAAAATTCAGAAAATATTCTAATGCTCAATTAAACCAGCTCATCAAATTTTCTTCCTTTTGTTTGGGTGGAGACATAAAGTGAGTAAAAGTCTGTTTATAATGGGATTGTGAGTAGTATAATGGGCCTACAATCAATCAAACATAGGCCCCACCCCTGACCCCTCAGGCTCCACCCACCTGCCACTGTAAGACCTGCCCCCTAGGGGTATTACTTCCGGGGTCAAGACAAACACATGACCAGAAGCAAAGGATGTCATGTGATCCCTCTAAGAACTCCTTCCATCGCCCTCTACCAATCAGAATGGGTTTAACCCCTGTAGGACCACCCCAAGAGGAGATTTGACCAATTAGGGGATGTTCTGGGACAGGTGACCAGGCCAGAAGAGGGTCGTGTGATCCCTCTAAGAACTCCTCCCACCGCCCTTTACTAATCAGGATGGGTTTCAGCCACAGAGGACCTTCCTGAGAGTGGATCGTGACCAATCAAGAGTGACCAATCGGGGGGGAATTCCAGGGCAGGGTGACCCCTCTAAGCACTCTCCCTACCACCCTCTACCAATCAGAGCACAGCACCAGAGTGCAGAACTACCATTGGTCTTTATGTGTTCCAAGAGACAAACTCTGAAGGAAGTAGCAGAGTGAATTTCACTTTGTTAAGCTTGAAACTGTAGCTGCCAGAACCCACAGTGGCAAAATACCACTTTACAAAATTCACTTTGAATAAAATAAAAGGCTACAGTAGGATCCTACAATCTGACTTCATGTTACATACCCACACAAATAAACAGAGTCTCTACACATACAGTAGTGAAGCCTTAAAATGTATATTAATTTTGAAAAGAGGCCAAGGTGTTATCCATGAGAATGGTAGTTAAAATATTTTCACAGACTGGAAAATTTGGTGTTGCATTTGAGAACTGTGCTAAAAAGTAAGTCAGTACCAACATCCGAAGCTGAAATGTAATGGGGTGCATGGTAGAGAGAACCAGCTGTTGGAGCCATTGGGAAGTTTAGGTATTTACAGCTGTTATAGTGATAGTGCCTAATCACATCAGCCACACTATCAGAGGCTTGTTCACCTGCGCATCTACCAATGTGATATATGCCATCATGTGCCAGCAATGCCCCTCTACCATGTACATTGGTCAAACTGGACAGTCTCTACGTAAAAGAATGAATGGACACAAATCAGACGTCAAGAATTATAGCATTCAAAAACCAGTCGGAGAACACTTCAGTCTCTCTGGTCACTCGATTACAGACCTGAGAGTGGCTATCCTTCTGCAAAAAAACTTCAAAAACAGACTCCAACGAGAGACTGCTGAATTGGAATTAATTTGCAAACTGGATACAATTAACTTAGGCTTGAATAGAGACTGGGAATGGATGAGTCATTACACAAAGTAAAACTATTTCCCCATGGTATTTCTCCCCTCCACCCACCCCCCACTGTTCCTCAGATGTTCTTGTTAACTGCTGGAAATAGCCTACCTTGCTTGTCACCATGATAGGTTTTCCTCCTTTCCCTCCCCCTGCTGCTGGTGATGGCTCATCTTAAGTGATTACTCTCCTTACAGTGTGTATGATAAAACCCATTGTTTCATGTTCTCTGTGTGTGTATATAAATCTCCTCTCTGTATTTTCCACCAAATGCATCCGATGAAGTGAGCTGTAGCTCACAAAAGCTTATGCTCAAATAAATTTGTTAGTCTCTAAGGTGCCACAAGTACTCCTTTTCTTTTTGCGAATAGAGACTAACACGGCTGCTACTCTGAAACCTACAGCTGTTGTGTAATTATTAAGTCCCAAAAGTCTTTTCAGGTTTTTTTAATATGGCTAGTTAATCCTGGATGAGTTATTTTCCTCCAGACAGCACAATACAGTGTACACTGCAAAATATTCATGAGTACAAAGGGTGCTGACAAAGCATCAGAGTGTCATGAGTGCTTTCACCATATAGCAAGAAACCCATCTCAGATTATAACTAAACCATGTTTGGTGAGTTATATAGATTGAGAGGGCATGTGGCTGACAGTATAAACATTACTATTTCTGGTTGAAACAGAACTGTTTTAACACAAACTGGGTACTTTTTTGAGTGTGCCAGCAAGGTCTCCATGGGGCAATAAGAGCACAGCACTTCGCAAAACACACCAGAGAAGTATAAGCCAGCCCTCAGAAAGACATAAACAAAACTTAACTGCATTTTACATATTTATAAATAAACAGTGTATGAAAGTTATACTTCTGTTCTGTAATCAGAACAGATCTCTGCAACAGTAGTGGGTAAAAGGAATGCTGAATGTCTGAGAGCCAGCACCTGGGGAGCTAGTAGTAATCCAGCGTCCCTCGGATTCCTGTTTCAAGGCTTTTAGGTTGAATACCCACCACAAAAGATGGCCCCGTCAGTTTAAACAACCGTGAAAGCTTGAATAAATCTAATTGGACTATTCATGTGCTTAGAGTTAAGCACATGCTTAAGAGCTTTTTTAGATCAGCAACAGTGCCTGGCTCATTGAAAGATTGAGCTCACCAGAGGTCTTGAGCTAAAGCACTCCGCTCTTCAGCCTCTGCCCTTCAAATAACCTCTGAGCAAATGAGGTAGTCTGCAATAGAGCTGATCAGAGACATTTAGACTGAATCATATTCCCATAGGAATACATGGTTCCATAGAAATCAAGATGCTTTGTGAAATCAGGTTGATTTCCTCAGAAATTTGTTCTGGAAGAAAAGCAGAAAAAAATAATTCTGACAATGTCGAGCTACCCCATTTTGACATTTACAGTATGAAACATTTTGATATTTTGTTTTGAAATGGTTCATTATAATATAATGCAACATTTTTAAAAGGTGAACAAGTTGAATTGAAATGTTTTGATCAGCCCAAAACAAAATTTGGGGAGGAATTTTCCTGCAGAGAATTTTGAAGTTTTCAGTTTTTATTCCAATTCAGATTGAAGCCAAATTTCAAAATCTTTAAATCCTTCACCAAATGGAACATCTATCCTCTGCATAGTTCTATTCAGCAACACATCTTCCAACTGGTCAACACTGCTGATAAACTGATGCTATTAACAGAGTCCTAAAGATAAAACTCAACAGAACATACAAGTAAAGCTCCCTTTGTATGTTGCATGTTATCTTCAGATAGGATTACATTAGTGTGAATTTAGAACCTCTAAGTTGGTGCCTGCCACGTCCACACTGGGGAGTTACAGTGCAGCACATTGGCATGCATGGCATTTCACACCCTTGCAGTCTGAACTGTGGGGCAGTGTAGACATGCCCTTAGGCCCAGAAGATCCATATGCTTGCAACACTTTTTATTCTCATCGTCCAGTTACATAAACAACAATTTCCATTCTGCTTCATATATCTATCCATTTTGTTTTCACTAACGATCATAAACCTATTTCCTTAATGAAATTCATGTAAAAAAATCAGGATAAGAGGTAAAGGGAGGATGAACACAGACCGATTTCTCCAGTATTATTATTCAACATTCATAGGATGATTGTGCTGAGACCGGTTCCATGGTGCTAGGCACTGTACAAATAGAGGGAAAGACACTCTCTTCCCCAAAGAGTTTATAAAATTTCCCCCTCACACATATCACATAGTATATAAGAAGGAAAAAAGACAGGGAGATAATTTAAAAAAAAATCACTTAATGTTTCCCTCCATTGACTGATCTCTCTGGAGGATGCTTTTGCTTTAAAAAGACTTTCATAAAAGGTGAGTTTTCCAGTTCTCCTAATCCTCACATAAACTGCCAACCATATTTTCTGACGGCAGCCATACTTTAGAGATAACAAGAAAAAAAATCCTTTGAAGAGTGTCCCACTTAGGTTACTACAAAAGTAGCTCAATTCAAAGAACACAAGACAAGCTGCACATAGAATTTGCAGGTGATCCTAATAATCCATTAACAGTGCACTGAAAAAAGAAAATGGATCCTAATTCATTTAACAGTCAGTGTGCCAGTAAGTACTGCACATTGGCCGGGGATGGGTTATCTGTTTTCAATTCTGGAATGCATCTTGTGAAAATCTTTACATGACTAAAAGTGTTTCTGACACCTTCCCTCTCCCCATCAACCACCACCTTGTTTCATACCTTCACCTTAAGATATGCAGTGCAAGCCAGTGCTTATTAGCACAGCTTTTTCCTTGGAACCCTAGTATGAGGATTCTGGAAGTTATGGATTCAACATACACATTGTACATTTATTTCCTGGCTTATGAGAAAAGACTATTTTTCTTTCACTAAATAAGCTCATCGAAGGCACAATCATTAAAATGACTATTGAACTAATTACAATTTAATTGAGTTTACTGTGCTGAACTGACCATCCAAAAGTTTCCATTTGCCAACTAATAAGTGAGTGTAATATGGCTCATAAGCTGTATGTCACTGCAATAATAGGAAAGGCTAAAAAGCCACCTTTGTAATTACTTCTATATTCTCTAATTAGAAGGTTACTAATAATTTAATAGCCCAGTAAATACTAATGGTGGGAAACTGCGACCTGCCCAGTGGTAAGTTTTAATTGTGGAGTTATAATTCATTATGGCAGATAGAACTGTATATTCTAAATCACTATAAAGAGCAATATTTATCTAGTATGTGTATGATAAGAATTTAAGATTAATTTGTTCTGTGCACTAGATTTAACTCATGTGTTCAGAAACTCAAAGTACCAAGAAATTATTCCCGGTGCTTTATTCCATATTCATAATGTTATACTATTGCACGTACAGTGGGGGGGGGGATTTCTGTGCCTCAGGAAACCTGCAAACAGTCCAAAGGTTACGTCTTTCAACTATGTATTTAAAGTACAGAATTCATGCATAAAAACTTGAACTGGTTTATTCAACCCAGACTTGTAATATATACCACGACTTTTTTTTTCATGCTCATTAAATGTGTTATGTGGCCTTTGTATTTTGACAATATTTTTCTTCCTAAGTTGGGAAGTAACGCCATGTTTCTGGATGAAAATAACATTTTTACAATACATTGTTTAGATGTTTAAATAACAATGGAACAGTTCACACCTCTCAGAGATAAATGAGATGAGAGCTAGTGTGACACTAAGATATGCTGGATCCATGCCAAATAATAAACATAGTGTAAAGGAACTACCCAGACACCGAGGTCTAGTCTAGATCTAAAACTTAGGTCAGCCTACCTATGTCACTCAAGGGTATGAAAAATCAACATCCCTGGGGGACCTAGTGAAGCCAACCTAAGCCCCGGTATAGACACCATTAGGTCAACAGAAGAATTATTTTGTCAACCTAGCTACTGCTGCTCAAGGGGTTTATTTACTACAGTGTCGCAAACACCTCTTCCATCATTGGAGCAAGTGTTTACACTACAGCTGCATAGTTACAGCACTGCTGCTATGCCCCTGCAGCATATGTAGTGTAGACATATGTATACATGAACGATGTATACATATCTTTGATAAATCTGGATTAAGGCAGAGGGACTATAGGCTCCTGGAGTCAGATCATGACAGCAGAATTGAAACTGTCATTTACAAAAAAGAATAAAAGTTACTATGACTCAGTGATTTACAAAAGAGGCTTAAAATCATGACCCAAGGATAACTGATGCCTTCCTGAGTCTGCAGACAGCATAAAGCAATAACTCAGAGATGTGAACTGAGCCATTCATCTTAGTTCTAAAATATGCAGCCAATACAAGAAGGAGTGGGGCCATGGCAAAGGGGTGTACATAGGGCCCCAGATTGCCTTATTTTCCCTGATTCTTAGGGCTTGTCTACATGAGGTGTTACTGTGCACTGGATTGTAGTGCACGAGCTCGTGCAGGTAGATAACTCACAGTAATAGTGTCTACATGGACAGTTATTTTCTGTTTCAATCCATATCATTGTGCACATGACAGGGTCTTTGTGTGAAGTAAGTGCATGGCATTTTGAACAAGTATCCCACAGTCCTTTGCCTCACTGCTTGGCTCTGTTCATTTTGGGGCTTTTCTTGTGGTGCATTGTGGGATACAAAGCAAAATCCAAGTGGAAGCCAGTGGAATTCTGGGACTTGAAGTCAAACTGGAAAACTCCCATGATCCATCTCTTTCTGGGTGGGTTTGTGCCATTTTGAGAGAAAACACCATTTTCAAACTGCTGTCAGCCAGCTTGGAGAGAATAATGCGCTGCATTGTGATGCCAACATCCGCAAATACTCAGCACATGAGGCAGGTTGAGACCATGACTCTGGGTGGCTTTGGATTTCAGCAGCTGTGCTACTGAGTAGTCTCTGCAGATGCTTGCAGCTGTGCCAGCAGCAGCAGCTGGAGGAACAGGAGGATATAGAACAACTGCTACTGTATGAATTTGCAGCACACTGGGCTTGGGAAACCACCAGTGAATGGTAGGAAAGGCTCATTCTGGAGACCGAGATGACCAGCAATGGTGCCAGAATTTGAGGGTGAAAAAGGCAACTTTCCTAGGGATTTGCACTGAGCTTGACACAGACTGTAGTGGCAGCATACCAACACGTGAGCTCCCCTCCGTGTTCAGACACACATCAACATTGCCATCTTGAAGCTGGCCACCCCAGCTGGCACCAGTTAGTAGCTAACCAGTTTGGCCTGGGTAGATCCACCATTGAGACCATTGTGATGCTGGTGAGTGGTGGTATGCAGAAGGTACTGATGGACTAGGTTATAAAGCTTGGCGATGTTCAGGAAGTTATTGATAGCTTTGCATGCATGGGGTTCCTGAATTGTACTGGGGCAATTGATGATAGTCATTTGCCTTTCCATTACCCCCTGCTCAAGGCCTCATAAAATAGAAAGTGTTATTTCTCTCTGAATACACCAAAGCCTTGTTGTTTACCATGGTGGGTTCATTAGCTATAATGTGGGCTGCTCTGGAAAGGTCCATGCCGCCAGGATCTTTCAGAACTCACCTGTTTGCCATAATTAATAATGGAGGATTTGTCCCCAGGATCACTATGGACATCAGTGATGTTGAGATCCCTCCTGTTATTCTGGGAGACCCAGCTATGCTCTGCTTCCTTGGATAAAGAAGCCATTTACAAGTCACTTGGCTATCAGGAAGGAACTATTTAACTACTGCCTGAGTAGCTACATGATGAAAATGAAGTGTGACTTTGACAGGCTGAAGTGTAGGCAGTGTTGTCAAAAAAACTTCTGTATTTATAATAGTTTTATTAACACTCTTAGCAATGTTACAAAGACTCCAGTCCAGCAAGGTGAGAGAGATAATATAGGTTTCAGAGTAGCAGCCATGTTAGTCTGTATTCGCAAAAAGAAAAAGAGCACTTGTGGCACCGTAGAGACTAACAAATTTATTTGAGCATAAGCTTTTGTGAGCTACAGCTCACTTCATTGGATGCATTCAGTGGAAAATACTGTGGAAAATACAGTGGGGATATATATATATATACACAGAGAACATGAAACAATGGGTGTTACCATACACACTGTAACAAGAGTGATCAGGTAAGGTGAGCTATTACCAGAAGGAGAGTGGGGGGCGGGGACCTTTTGTAGTGATAATCAAGGTAGGCCATTTCCAGCAGTGACAAGAATGTCTGAGGAACAGTGGGGAGTGTGTGTGTGGGGGGGGGGGGGTAAACATGGGGAAATAGTTTTGCTTTGTGTAATGACCCATCCACTCCCAGTCTTTATTCAAGCCTAAGTTAATTGTATCTAGTTTGCAAATTAATTCCAATTCAGCAGTCTCTAATTGGAGTCTGTTTTTGAAGTTTTTTTGTTGAAGTATTGCCACTTTTAGGTCTGTAATCGAGTGACCAGAGAGATTGAAGTATTCTCCGACTGGTTTTTGAATGTTATAATTCTTGACGTCTGATTTGCGTCCATTTATTCTTTTACGTAACAACTGTCCAGTTTGACCAATGTACATGGCAGAGGGGCATTGCTGGCACATGATGGCATATATCACATTGGTAGATGTGCAGGGGAACGAGCCTCTGATAGTGTGACTGATGTGATTAGGCCCTATGATGGTGTCCCCTGAATAGATATGTGGACACAGTTTGCAACGGGCTTTGTTGCAAGGATGGGTTCCTGGGTTAGTGGTTCGGTTGTGTGGTGTGTGGTTACTGGTGAGTATTTGCTTCAGGTTGGGGGGCTGTCTGTAAGCAAGGATTGGTCTGTCTCTCAAGATCTGTGAGAGTGATGGGTCGTCCTTCAGGATAGATTGTAGATCCTTGATGATGCGTTGGAGAGGTTTTAGTTGGGTGCTGAAGGTGATGGCTAGTGGTATTCTGTTATTTTCTTTGTTGGGCCTGTCCTGTAGTAGGTGACTTCTGGGTACTCTTCTGGCTCTGTCAATCTGTTTCTTCACTACGCAGGTGGGTATTGTAGTTGTAAGAATGCTTGATAGAGATCTTGTAGGTGTTTGTCTCTGTCTGAGGGGTTGGAGCAAATGTGGTTGTATCATAGAGCTTGGCTGTAGACAACGGGTTGTGTGGTGTGGTCTGGTTGAAAGCTGGAGGCACGTAGCTAAGAATAGCGGTCAGTAAGTTTCCGGTATAGCGTAGTGTTTATGTGACCATCGCTTATTAGCACTGAAGTGTCCAGGAAGTGGATCTCTTGTGTGGACTGGTCCTGGCTGAGGTTGATGGTGGGATGGAAATTGTTGAAATCATGGTGGAATTCCTCAAGAGCTTCTTTTCCATGGGTCCAGACGATGAAGATGTCATCAATGTAGCACAAGTGGAGTAGAGACATGAAGGGATGAGAGCTGAGGAAGCGTTGTTCTAAGTCAGCCATAAAAATGTTGGCATACTGTGGGGCCATGTGGGTACCCATAGCAGTGCCGCTGATTTGAAGGTATACATTGTCCCCAAATGTGAAATAGTTATGGGTGAGGACAAAGTCACAAAGTTCAGCCACCAGGTTAGCCATGACAGTATCGGGGATACTGTTCCTGACGGCTTGTAGTCCATCTTTGTGTGGAATGTTGGTGTAGAGGGCTTCTACATCCATAGTGGCTAGGATGGTGTTTTTAGGAAGATCACCGATGGATTGTAGTTTCCTCAGGAAGTCAGTGGTGTCTCGAAGATAGCTGGGAGTGCTGGTAACGAAGGGCCTGAGGAGGGAGTCTACATAGCCAGACAATCCTGCTGTCAGGGTCCAATGCCTGAGATGATGGGGCGTCCAGGATTTCCAGGTTTATGGATCTTGGGTAGCAGATAGAATACCCCAGGTCGGGGTTCCAGGAGTGTGTCTGTGTGGATTTGTTCTTGTGCTTTTTCAGGGAGTTTCTTGAGCAAATGCTGTAGTTTCTTTTGGTAACCCTCAGTGGGATCAGAGGATAATGGCTTGTAGAAAGTGATGTTGGAGAGCTGCCTAGCAGCCTCTTGTTCATATTCTGACCTATTCATGATGACGACAGCATCTCCTTTGTCAGCCCTTTCGATTATGATGTCAGAGTTGTTTCTGAGGCTGTGGATGGCATTGTGTTCTGTACGGCTGAGGTTACGGGGCAAGTGATGTTGTTTTTCCACAATTTCAGCCCATGCACGTCGACGGAAGCACTCTATGTAGAAGTCCAGTCTGTTGTTTTGACCTTCAGGAGGAGTTCACCCAGAATCCTTCTTTTTGTAGTGTTGGTAGGAAGCTCTTGTGGGTTAGTATGTTGTTCAGAGGTGTGTTGGAAATACTCCTTAAGTTGGAGGCATCAAAAATAAGATTCTAGGTCACCACAGAACTGTATCATGTTCGTGGGGGGTGGAGGGGCAGAAGGAGAGACCCCAAGATAGGACAGATTCTTCTGCTGGGCGAAGAGTAGAGTTGGATAGATTAACAATATTGCTGGATGGGTTAAGGGAACCACTGCTGTGGCCCCTTGTGGCATGCAGTAGTTTAGATAGGTTAGTGTCCTTTTTCTTTTGTAGAGAAGCAAAATGTGTGTTGTAAATGGCTTGTCTAGTTTTTATAAAGTCCAGCTACAAGGAAGTTTGTGTGGAAGGTTGGATTTTTATGAGGGTATCCAGTTTTGAGAGCTCATTCTTATATTTTCCCTGTTTGCTGTAGAGGATGTTGATCAGGTGGTTCCACAGTTTCTTTGAGAGCGTGTGGCACAAGCTGTCAGCATAGTCTGTGTGGTATGTAGATTTTAATGGATTTTTTACCTTCAGTCCTTTTGGTATGATGTCCATCTGTTTCCATTTGGAAAGGAAGATGATGTCTGTCTGTATCTGTATGAGTTTTTTTATGAAGTTGATAGATTTCCACTCCATACGGCTAAATTCAATGCCTTGCATAATGACAGGTTTCAGAGGAGCAGCCGTGTTAGTCTGTATTCGCAAAAAGGAAAGTACTTGTGGCACCTTAGAGACTAACAAATTTATTTGAGCATAAACTTTCGAGAACTACAGCTCACTTCATCGGATGCATTCAGTGGAAAATACAGTGGGGAGATTTATATACACAGAGAAAATGAAACAATGGGTATTACCATACACACTGTAACAAGAGTGATCAGGTAAGGTGAGCTATTACCAACAGGAGAGTGGGGAGGGTTCTTTTGTAGTGATAATTAAGGTGGGCCATTTCCAGCAGTTCACAAGAACGTCTGAGGAACAGTGGGGAGTGGGAGGCGGGGGGGATAAACATGGGGAAATAGATAATATAAACTGTGCAGCTGAGCAATATATACTCAAACCATTCCTTGCAAAAGAACCCAAAATGTTAGTCATTCTCCTCCTCATCCTTACCGTCAGTTGTGATCCTCGCATCTCCCAATAGTCACATCTCCCAAGGCACACAGGCTGGAGTTCAACTTTTATAATGTTACACTGATGCCATTATGCCTAATGCATATTCAGTAGGAACTTCAGCCCCTTTTCCTTATTTGTAGTTCCTCACCCTGCTAATGTTGGGGTGCCCTTCTGCCATAGGTTACCAGTCTGTTTACCTGAAGCTTATTAGCATTCATGTCAATTATTTTCCACATTACTGTTATGGTCAGAATTCTGATATATGTTCCTAACTTAAAATATCCCAAGATGGTATAAACCAGCATCTGTCAGCAGTTTAATTGTTACAGCATTCTACCTTGTGATAGCTCTTGATTAGGGCCCTACCAAATTCCCTGTCTGTCACTATAGTGTCCTTGGTCAGGTCAATGCTTTCTTGGGTCAGCTCGATGCTCTCCCAGACCAGGTCCCTAGTGTGTCTAACCAGCTACCTACCTTTCTCCTTCTAAGAAGGCAAAACACTGATCCAATCTTTAGTGGTTTTGCAACTTTTCTGGGAAGCTGGCGGAAGATCACCAAAGATTTCTTCTTACATTCTCCATTTCTTCTTCCTCAGATTTGCCAGATACTCAGCTGTTGATAAGGACCCTGTATCTGGGAGTTTTACCACTTCAGGGGCAGTTACTGGGGGAGCACAGAAAAAAACAAATTAATTATTGTTCATATTAGTGCTATTTCCATGGATCCAATGATAAAATACTTTCCTCCCCCTCTATTTTTGAACTATATCTCCTGAGTTTCATCTCAGTCTTGGGAGATCTCAGAGATGCCAAGTCCTGTTTAGCCTTAATCCCCTTATGCGTATGTGCCCCAGGGTAAAAACCACAGTTTTAATCCTGGGATGTTCGGAGAGGTGGGGGTCAGTTTGGGGTTTGCAGTGTGCTGTTGCTTGGCACAGCATTGCAGCTATAATTTGGGTGAGAGTGATGAACTGGGGATCAGTGAGCAGAGTGCAGGGGAGGAAGAGGGGCTGGGGTTTGTGGAGGGGGCAGGATAGCAATTGCCTCTTTAGACAATTATTATTCAGGATGATGATACACTGATAAGGATGACTAGGGGCATTTCTATGGTGCCCCACAGATCTACACTGCCCCACAGGTGACAGGGACACCGCTGGAGGTCTGAGTTTTGTCCCTTGTTTTCTCAGAAAGGCATCTGAGTTCTTTGCTCTTGATGTGACACTGCATAGCATCTCAGCTCTAACCACTCTCGGCCACATATTTAGTAATGGAATCATGAACCTCCTCATTGCAGTGGTTCCTGGTAAGGGCTGCCTGCATATTCACTTCTCCCCAGATCAATGACCTCTGCACAGCTCCAGGCTGATACAGGAGCAATGCTGCTGTAATACTGCTGTAATGCTGTAATTAGTAAATGGCCCGATCCTGGTATTATTTAAATAGGAAGATGGCATCCAGTCAACTTGACCTTGGAGCCATGGAGCGTGCACAGGTAAACAGACAAGTTGTTCCTTGTGACACGCACAGAAGCATGGGATAGCAGTTGGACTGCCAAAATAGTGGAAATGAGCAGGGTATATGTGGCCACTGATCCGCATTAACAAAATATGCAGTGAACTCACTATGCTTTCATACCATAGTAAAGACTATGCTTTAACTGCAGAGCTTCTGTGTGTTAAGGATTTGTGTCATGTATACGCAGATCATTTTAATGTGCACAAACCCCAGTTGGTGCATACTAACCCCCTCACCCCCCACGCACACACACTACCAACATGTAGACAAGCCCTTAGATGCTAAATCTAGATCTCCTGATGCCTGAGCTTTGTCTACTTGTGATAGAAAGGAAAATGGACCCTATACTAGAGAGAGTGTTAAATTCTTAGCATATGACTAGATTATCTCTTTTGATGTTGATCTCAGTGGGACTATATAAAAGAAAAGTTATTCCACCATTGCTTGCATGAAGTAGTATCTGGCCTATAGTCAACATTCTGTTCTTTTGGAGGAACAGATAAAGCTGCTTATTTTGCTTTTTTATACAGTTGATTTAGTATCTTAGAAAGTTTTGTTTTTTTTAATAGACTTGTTTCTTTAAGAAAAAATATTTTAATTCACATTTAAGCCCTACACAAGCAAATCCCATCTGGTTTACTCAAGTATAATCCTGAGTCTTTGTTTTGGAGAGGGTTGTGAGATTTATTGTTTTTGAAAAGTGAATGAATTAGGAAGATTACTGGGGGGGAAAGAAAGCACCTGTTTACCTCTAGAATAAGCTACAGAAAGTGACGCTTTTGTCATACCGGAGTCAATCTAGAGGATCGCAATGGTCCCTTTTGGCCTCAGCATCTATGAATCTTGCTCCTCATTACTATTAGTTTGCACTGGCCTTGATGTCAATTGACCATTCTCTGTTTTAATGGGAGGAGTGGGTAATTCTACCCAAGCTGCTACAATCAATTTTGATTCTATTCAAAGGAGCGAGGAAATGCTTGCATGAATATTTTATGGTATTTTACCTCTCAACGTACTTCACTGTAAAAAAGCCTATTCCAACTATAAAAAATGAATAGGGGATGGCATCTGAAGTGGGATCTTGATGTAAAGAAAAGGATAAGTGAGAGAGACATGATCCTTGAGATTAGTTTTAAGAAGAACACTGAAGGCATTTTTAGGCAGTTGGTGCATATACTTGTACAGTGCAAGTACATAGGAAACTCCCAGTCAATATCTGTAGTTGATGAGACTGAGGGGAACAGGGGAAGTGTACTGGTTTTAATTGATCTTGATTCTGTTATTTAGTCTGTAGAAGTGTACAACCTACTTCCTGTCATTTTGTGTAGGGCACTTTACAAGGCTAAGTTTGTTGTTCTGGTAGAGCACACTAAATGGCTTCCATCATTATAGGCCACATATTCAGATGTTTTATGGATGTTCTTGTTTAAAAGTTTATAAATAGCACCCAATTACAAGTCACAGGATGCATGTACAATAATACCAACAATACATATGACATGTTGTGCAAGGAGAGAGAAGGCACAAGTAACCCCCACCTCCCCTGTTAATGCCCCTGTGCAGGGGTCAGCTACAATGTATTGGGGAGAGAAATTATTGTGCTAACCTCCTGAAAGGGGAGGGGCTGGGAATGGGGGGGTGAAGGTCAGACCACAGTCTCACACCACTTCGCAGCAACCAGTAGAACAGGCTGGGGGCAGGGGTATGCATATTCCCACTCCTCCTTGAAACATGAGGATCTTTTGTTACAGCATGTCCAGCAGTGTCTCGGGAAGCATTCTGGAAAAGTCAAGGGTCCTCCACTGGAAACATCCTGCCCCCAGACATTTACGTTTCAGGAACTGTGACCCTGAAAGGCCTGTCCACCTTAAGGGAAAGTCATTTTAGTATAAAGCCGTGCAGTGCATCTACCCAGGAGGTTTGCACAAGTGTATCTAGAGGTTTGCACTAGTGCATCTACTGGGGAGGTTTGCACAGTGTAGTGATATGTGAAATAACCAAGCAGTTGTGGTCTAGATTAAGCTGATTTTTAAATACATCTGCTTCTTCTTATTCCTCTCACCTACCCAGTGGTGCTACAGGGTAGAGTTAAAGTTGTTTTGATGCTGCTGTAACTGGAGATTTCTTACTTTAAAAAGTTTGGATTTCTTTTAAATGTAACCTTAATTCTGAATTTCCTGGGTTAAGAATGCTTCGTTTGGGGATAATTACAGCATCTCTGTAGTAGTTTAACCCTTACAATTACTGATAGATATTCACAGGCTCAGCTCCATCTTAACCTAATTTGTCGGAGAATTTATTTTTTCAGTTTGACAAAGCTTCATACATGAACATTAAACAAGAACCCCAAAGAACTGCTATCATGCAATATTTCTAATTGTGAGAAGCTATGTAGTATCAGCTTTAAATATTTAATGCATGTAAATTTAAAGGGCAAGTAACCAGTATGCCAAAGCATAGCAAACAGCCAGAGTGTACCAGCCAGTTAAACTGGGTTTGCAGCTGCTTTGCATTGAAAGTTCAGCTGTTTTGTGCTGATGTGCACTAGTGAATCTGGCGCTTCATTTCCAATTGCATTGTTGCTTTAGACTAGAGGGTTGTGTTAGTGGGCTCTGCACTATGTGAAATGGGAGGGGTAGAGAGAGCCAAATACCTGAGTCCAAATGCTTTTATACTTCAAGGGTTCCCTCCCCCATTAACTCAATTATCCAATTGAGTTTTTCAAGGGATTTCAATTATCCTCATATTGACTGGCTACACGTCACCTCAGGATGGGTTGCAGAGAAAGTTTCTTGACACCTTAAATGGCTGTTTCTTGGACAGCTGGTCCTGGAACCCACCAGAGGAGGGGCAATTCTTGATTTAGTCCTAAGTGGAGCAAGGGATCTGGTCCAAGAGGTGAATATAGCTGGACCGCTTGGTAATAGTGACCATAATATAATTAAATTTAATATCCCTGTGGCAGGAAAAACACCACAGCGGCCCAACACTGTAGCATTTAATTTCAGAAAGGGGATTTACACAAAAATGAGGAGGCTAGTTAAACAGAAATTAAAGGGTACAGTGCCAGAAGTGAAATCTCTGCAAGCTGCATGGAAACTTTTTAAAGACACCATAATAGAGGCTCAATTTAAATGTATACCCCAAACTAAAAAACATAGCAAGAGAACCAAAAAAGTGCCACAGTGGCTAAAAAACAAAGCAAACGAAGCAGTGAGAGGCAAAAAGTCATCCTTTAAAAAGTGGAAGATAAATCCTTGCAAAGAAAATAGAAAGGAGCATAAACACAGGCAAATGAAATGTAAAAATATAATTAGGAAGGCCAAAAAAGAATTTGAGGAACAGTTAGCCAAAAACTCAAAAAGTAATAGCAATTTTTTTAAGTACATTAAAAGCAGTAAGCCTGCTAAACAGCCAGTGGGGCCACTGGATGATTGAGGTGCTAAAGGAGCACTCAAGGACAATAAGGCCATTGCAGAGAAACTAAATGAATTCTTTGCATCGGTCCTCACGGCTGAGGATGTGAGGGAGATTCCCAAACCTGAGCCATTCTTTTTAGGTGACAGATCTGAGGAACCATACCAAATTGAGGTATCATTAGAGGAGATTTTGAAACAAATTGATAAATTAAACAGCAATAAGTCACCAGGACCAGATGGTATTCACCCAAGAGTTCTGAAGGAACTCAAATGTGAAATTGCAGAACTACTAACTAATCTGTAACCTATGATTTAAATCAGCTTCTGTTCCAGATGACTGGAGGATAGCTAATGTGACACCAATTTTTAAAAAGGGCTCCAGAGGTGATCCTGGCAATTACAGACCTGTAAACCTGACTTCAGTACTGGGCAAACTGGTTGAAACTATAATAAAGAACAATATTGTCAGACATATAGATGAACATAATTTGTTGAGGAAGAGTCAACATGGTTTAAGTAAGGGGAAATCATGCCTCACCAATCTACTAGAATTCTTTGAGGGGGATCAACAAGTATGTGGACCAAGGGGATCCAGTGAATATAGTGTATGTAGATTTTCAGAAAGCCTTTGACAAGGTCCCTCACCAAAGGTTCTTATGCCAAGTAAGCTGCCACAGGATAAGAGGGAAGGTGCTCTCATGGATTGGTAACTGGTTAAAAGGGTAGGTATAAATGGTGAGTTTTCAGAATGCAGAGAGGTAAATAGTGGTGTCCCCCAAGGGTCTGTTCTGGGACCAGTCCTATTCAACATATTCATAAATGATCTGGAAAAAGGAGTAAACAGTAAGGTGGCAAAATTTGCAGATGAGAAAAAATTACTAAAGATAGTTAAGACCCAGGCAGACTGTGAAGAACTACAAAAAGATCTCTGAAAACTGGTGACTGGGCCACAAAATGGCAGATGACATTTAATGTTGATAAATGCAAAGTAATGCACATTGGAAAGTATAATCCTAACTATACCTATAAAATGATGGGGGTCTAAATTAGCTGTTACCATTCAAGAAAGATCCTGGAGTCACTGTGGATAGTTCTCTGAAAATGTCCACTCAATGTGCAGCGGCAGTCAAAAAAGCTAACAGCATGCTGGGAATAATAAGAGGGGGATAGAAAATAGGACAGAAAATATCATGTTGCCCCTATATAAATCCATGGTATGCCCTCACCTTGAATACTGTGTGCAGATGTGGTTGCCCCATCTCAAAAAAGATATATTGGAATTGGAAAAGGTTCAGAAAAGGGCAACAAAAATGATTAGGGGTATGGAACGGCTTCCGTATGAGGAGAGGTTAAAAAGACTGGGACTTTTCAGATTGGAAAAGAGACAGCTAAGCGGAGATATGATTGGGGTCTATAAAATCATGACTGGTGTAGAGAAAGTAAATAAAGAAGTGTTGTTTACTACTTCTCATAGCACAAGAGCTAGGGGTCACCAAATGAAATTAATAGGCAGCAGGTTTAAAACAAATAAAAGGAAGTATTTCTTCACACAACACACAGTCAACTGTGGAACTCCTTGCCAGAGGATGTTGTGAAGGCCAAGACCATAACAGGGTACAAAAAAGAACTAGATAAATTCATGGAGGATACGTCCATCAATGTCTATTAGCCAGGATGAGCAGGAATGGTATCCCTAGCCTCTGTTTGCCAGAAGCTGGGAAATGAGCGAAAGGGAATGGATCACTTGATGATTACCTCTTCTGTTCATTCCCTCTGGGGCACCTGGCACTGGCCACTGTTGGCAGACAGGATACTGGGCTAGATGGACCTTTGGTCTGACCCAGTAGGACTGTTTTGATGTTCTGCTCCTAGCTCAGTTGCCCTGGTAGTGCTCCCTCAGTTCACAGTGGAGCCTAAATAGCAATGCCACAAGGAGCCTGTCAAGTGATGATGTTCAAAGTTAAATGCAGCCGTGGACCCTTTAAACAGCTGTGAGAGTTAGGCCAAGTAATCTGCCAATGAAAAACCTGGACATGAGTCCAGTTACCTCCATACCACTGAGGGCTTGTCTTCACTACTGTGCTACATTGGTGTAGCTGCATTTATGCAGCTGTGCTGATTTAGAATATCTGGTGAAGATGCGTTATGTTGGTGGGAGAGCGCTCTCCTGTCGTCGTAATTACTCCACCTCAATAAGAGGTGGAAGGTATGTTGGATGGAGAGTATCTCCTGCAGATGTAGCGTGGTGTAGACAGTGCTTTAAGTCAATGTAACTTATGTCACTCAGGCGGGTGGCTGTACTCAGGCGGGTGGTTTACTTAAAACATTTTGTGAGCATAATCTGGAGTTGTTTAGAAAAGATCTGGGCTCCAAAACTACTTGTATGCACCTGGATTATACTTGCTCTTACTCTGTCATACTGTTTGTGTCTAGGGTTACAACTGCTTTATTTTAGTTATTTGGGAGGCAAGCTGGGTGAGGGGTGACTACTAGCGATAAGGAAATATAAAAACAGCAGTAATAGGTTCTCTCACAATAAATAAGAAAAGTCAGTCTTTATTAATCAAGAAGTTTGTTATGTAAAGCTCAAGTCAAAAAAGCCTTCATCTCCCACAAAGAGAGCATTTATAAAGCCCCATTGCTTGACCCCTTAAGTTATTATTCTGATTCTATCCCTTGTGTGCTTTATCTTGCAATTTAATTAAGTGCTTGTTTTAAAGAATTATTTAGTAGCCCCTTAATCTGCAGCCCTCTCTGATATGACTGTGTAGCTGCAAGATGAGTTCCTAATTACACCTTATCAACTGTTCTATCTGTTCAGTATCCAAAGGAGGAAAGAAGTTTGAATGATATTATCCTCCATTCTACTTTACAGTTCCTTCTCTAAGCTCCCCAGAAAAGAAATGCTAATACTGCAGTTCAGCCTAGCAGGTCAGGTCACTTTCCCCTTTCAAATTTGCAGTTCTTTTGTATCTACCTACAATGGCACCAAATCAACATTTGACACTGGTTCTTGTTATTTGGCTCAAAACAACAGGAAGCCATACACCTCTGCTGAGCAAAAAGTATTAATAAGTGTCTGTAACATTTTTATTGCCAGCCATTGGAAGAATGGCAGCAGCAGTTGGAGTGGGTGAATGACAGGAAAAGATAGACATTTTGTGGAATAAGGAAACAGGCTTAAACTATAAACTGACAGTTTTTGTGGGGGCTAAGGGAAATGGTCTTATTATTTATCCCTTTCTCTATATAGCTAACAGTAGTATTTTAGAAGTCTTTCTAGAAATGAACCATAGTATCACTAATGTGAATATACATCCTATAATTTAACTGGTCTTTCACACTAGAGATATATTGTGTTAAATTTTCCTAGATAATGATTAGCATAAAAATGGCTCTTAATATAATTATGAGATCTGAGTTCATAGTCTGTAGATAATAGAGTTGGCATGATGTCACTAAACTTTTTATTTCATCCACTAATATTTGTAGTGAAGAGTATTTTATTTTTTGTATTAGCGATGGAGAACACACATAGTGAGTCACATACACCAACACAACGCAACAAATGTTTTTACAAGCACAACCAGATTTTCCTCACAAGTACTATGTGATGATGAATTGCAGGAGCCAATAGCCATGACACAAATATGCAGGTAGCTCTGTTTGAGAACAGAAATGTTTTCAGGCATTTTGATTAATCTCATGTTAGTAATGTTAAAGGCTGAATTGAAATTGGCCCTATGTTGGTCAAGAAGGTGGAGAGTGGGCACAAAGAGCTTCCTCCATCTCCAACTGAAGCCTTTGCAGGTACAGTTTAGCTGGAGGATGCAGGTCATATGTAAGGCTAATACTAGCAGTAGCTTCTCCAAAAGTGATATGGTGGGATGGGGCTGAGATGCTGGCAGACCAGGTGCCAGCTCATGCCACGATCTCTAGACCTCACTGAACACTGACAAATACAGAGCTGGAAACCCATCTAATTCATCTCTGTGTTAGTATTGTTAAAACAGATATTAGATTTATAAGAATGGGTTTAGTTTTTGGACTTTATGAAATGCTTGTGAGTTGCTGCATGCATTAATCTCACTTATAATATCTGTATCCCAAGTTATCATGTAACAATTAAGTGCTTGCTCTGAAACTGTTAACTCCCCCTGCCCACCAGTCTGGAGAGAAGCATTACCAAGTATGAAATACTGGTTTTGCAAAAGAGGTGCCATCTCCTGCCCAACAAAAGAAGGCCCATACACAAGCCCAAGCCTGGGTCAGAGGACAAAAGACTTTGTTGATTGTTGCCCCCTACACCCAGGAAGAGGAGACAGAGATGGACTCATTCCATCAGCTTGAACTCTAGAGGAAAGGAATAAAAATCCCTGACAAGGAGGAACTGTCTCTTTTTATGTTGCTTGCACTCTGAGGGGCAAAGATTTCTATGCATATACAAAGGAGCCCTAGCTGCTTAGCTTGGGTTAGCCCTAAAGTACACGTAGATCTTGCATATCACAGCAGCTTCTATCACCTTTTGAAACCTAAGACTAACTCATTTGTGTATGTATTTTTACCTGCTTCAACCTTGTAAATAACTCCTTTCTTTTTCTTAGTTAATGACTCTTTAGGTAATTTATTATAGGACTTGCAACAAGAATTGTCTTGAGTATAGGATCTAAGGTGCAACTGACCTGGGGTAAGTGACTGGTCTTTTGGGACTGGGAGTAACTTGAATATTGTTGTGATTTTTGGTGTAAGGGACCATCTATCATAAAGACAAGCTTCCCTGGGGTGGCAAGATAGATTGGCGTATTCAGTGGGACAGCCCGTGACTCCATGTTGAGGCTGTTACAGTGCTTGAGGAGTTTCACACTTGATACTTGCTTGGTGAATTCTAAGTATAGAACTCACAGTCTGCTCTGAGGTTGGTACTCATGCTTGTGAGCCACTCCAGGCCATCTTGACAGGGGCCTTTTCAAAAGATGGCAAAGCTCCAACCGCATGTGTTCTCCAAAGCTACAAAAAGGATTCTGGTCAACTGAACGGAAGTATTCCATAGATTCCTGCTATAATGAACCGTTCTCTGTCCCATATAGTCCAGGCCTAATCTGTAAAAATCACAATCTAACCCTCAAATATTTTCCATCCTTCAGCATGCTAGCAAACATTCATTAGTTCCAGTTCTTTTATTTAAACTAAACTGTAACATCTTTAGATACCAACTCTGTGGTATGTTTGGTTAAGGGAATCTACTGAGACAAAATGTGGATTTCAACTTTCTTTTGTCTGAGCAGCTCTTGCACTATCCAGCTGCTCCAGGGTGCTTCAAGTGGCAACTTATTCCTTACTACTGCCTTGTTGCAATTACAAGCCTTTCTATGTAGGGAAGAGAGAGAAGTCAGGTCTTACTTCTAATTTTATATATAAATAAAAGAATATGCACTACCTAACTTCTTTCTCAGGAATGTATATAGAGAGACAGACCAAGTGTGTGCACATGAAGATGCAGTGGGCCACATGGATATGCTCCAAGAAACAAAAATTCATGCTATCATTAAAGAAGAGGCTTCAACTAAAAATAACATTAAGTAGAGGCTCATTTTCTTTAATGGAAAAAAACTTGATTATGCTTTAGGTACTGTAACTAGCATTTAAAAGCTCTGAATCGTAACAGCAGACAGACACACAGCTCTTATCTAAGAAATAACTATGGCTAAGAGACAATTGACTCATTTGTCTCTTCTCCTGCTCTCAGTAAATTCAGCTTTACCCCACACAGCCAAAAAGATTGCTCATTCACAGTTCCCACTGAAGCCCAGCATTGTCTGTATTAATCGAATGCTTTGGTTTGTCATTGTCATGTTGAGGTCTGCCATTTCACAAGGCACCTATGGGAGGTAATTTTCAGTTACACACTTTTTTTTAATTCTTGAGCCCAGCAAGTCTTGTCTTGACTTCAGTGGGAGTTACATGCAAATTAATTCTGCTTGATTGGCCTCTCTATTTGACTTCTTGTTTTCCCTTAGTCCTCCGATGCTATACAGCATGAGTTACTGAAAGCAAGAAGTGCATAAAAGTGCCTTTTTCTACAATTCAACTAATCTAAATAGTCTTGACTGTATGTGCTACCAACAGAAGTTCCTTATTAGTGCTGCATCCTGACCAGCGCTATATAAAATCTGTATAATAAGCAGCTGTATTGCATCTGGAGGATGATTTATGAATATTCAATTCAAAATAAAGAGAAAAGCAGAGTGGCTCTCTCCCTGGCCAGAACATGATTAAGGCACTCTCTAATTGTATTGTAAGTACTTCCAGAAACTAGGATGAGGAAATCCACTGCAAAACAGTTCTCAATTAGGAAATCAATTTCCCCACATTATTTTTTTAAAGTTATAATCAAGTGACTTTAGAAAAAAATTTGTCATTCACACTCAAAGTCAGCCAAAGTGCTTTACCAAGAAACTGATTAGACATGGGTGGTAGAGTGTCTGAGAAGGGTGAAGTGGCCATTGTGCAATCAGCATTAAAATGACAACTTCTTTTATAGAGGCATGCAACAATAGTAGGCAGAAGTTTATCAACAAAGACATAGTTCATTGCCTGCCGCCAGCCCTCCCCCAGCACACACATACACTTTCTATGTCAAATTGTTTTCAGTTACACTGTAGTAAATTCCAATTAAGTATTAACAATTAAAGAGCAAAATCATGCTAGCTCCTTGAATATGGAAGAAACTCCAATGAGCCTGACTGTTTCAGCTTGACAGAATTATAGAGAGTGGAATATTCAGTCAATCCCTTTTTCTGTATCTCTTTTATTGTTTGTATCCATATATGCTATCTTGCTGATGAAATACTGGCAAAAATCCAAGGGTTCTTAATGGAACAGGGACAGTCATTATGGTTTATCAGAAAGAAATTTGGGAGATTTTCCATGATCTTCCCTTAGGGTGATTTTTGTCCCGAGAAGACATTTGTCTTGTATGGCTAGGGTTGATTCCTTGCAGCCAGAAGAGGCTTTTTGCTGCCTCTCTTACACTTGTGGGATCCACCTAGTGGCAGAATATTTTCCTCTGATAGCCTGGGACTTTAAATATGAGTTATGAGGATTTGCTCAGAAACACAAGTAGTGAAAGCTCTGGATTAAGAGCACTCCAACACAGAACTCCAACAGGGAAATTTCTGTATGGATGAGGAAGAATGTTATTAGGGAAGATCAAGTAGCCAGATAGCTCTGTCATGTAGAGCATATCAGCATTCTCTCTCTAGGCAGAAATTTCCCTTTCAGAGAAGCCTTGGTTTAAGAAGCTGTTAGAGTTCTTAACAGTATTATCAAGACTTAGTGAGATTGTATGAGTGTGTGTGCACACACACACACAAAGGGCTTATATACTTATACATCTTCCCACAGAGTCCTATTTATATTCTTTTTAAGCCTCTTTAAGGGCATGGATCATGATTTTGTAAGACCTCCTTTTTCCATATTTGGGATATTAAGGTTCTATTTGTGTTTTGAGGACGCTGGGCAGGAGCTATTAGAGGGCTGCTTGGACTGAGAAGTTGCAAAAACCCTTACACTGATCCTACTTCATCAAAAGTGATCAAATGAAAGGAGTCTTGTGTTGCCAATGGTTCTGTATTGTCACAGAGGAGGAACTTTTGGCAGAAGATGTGCTTGCATTGCCATACAGCCTGCCTGTCTAAACATATGTTCCCAAATGCATATCCTAGTGGTAGGCTATCATTTGTGTGAGCGAACGGTGTCATCCAAATGACCATAACATAAGTAGACAGGTGACCAGCAAAAAATGGTGTTGGTGACACAAAAACCTAGTTGGAAGAAATGGGTAGTCATGCCATACTGAATTTATGCATCCAGAGTAAAGAGAATGTGTCATTTCTAATCTACTTCTAAACATAATTAACTTCCAAAATTAAAAAGTAACTTTGGTTTTGCAAAGGAGCATCCAACAGGTTTTGCATGAAACCTGCTTCAGAGAGAGACTAAATCATCTGGTGGTTAGGTTGTTTGCCTAGAATTGGATATTACTAGGTTCAGTTCTCAGATTTGCCTCTGACTTCCTATGTGGCCTTGTGCAAGTCATATAGTCTCAGTTTCCCAGGTGTAAAATGGGGACAACAGAACTTCCCTACCTCACAGGGGTGTTTTGCTGCTAAATATATCATTAAAGATTGTGAGGCAGTCAGAGACTAGAAACAGGGTCAAATAAATATTATTAATAGATGGAGACACCAAAGGTAGAGATGGTTAAATACCAAAGATTTGGTGGCTCAGATAAGTTTGGATTCTTATCTGAAACTTTTAGGTCCCTACATCAGATCCAACTAGCCTTTCTCCACAGTAACTACAAAATACCCAGTGTCCAACAGGCTATACAATTCTTCCTCCACACAAAATTGCTGTCTATGTACCCCACTTACTGCTAGCAGTTGCATTTGTTTCTTGGGGGACTGAGAGAGAGGCCTAGCAGCCTGCTACCCTCCTCTGATAAATATATTTGTCTGAAAGGAGACCAGCTCATTCACTCTCTCCTACAGCTCCTGATTGTCTGCAGAAAGCGACTGGTCAGCTCACTCCACAGCTCAGCCCCAGCTTATTTCAGTCAAGGGTTGGCCTGGTAAATTGTTGTTCACCAAGGTCACATCATTTGGGAGTGGGTGAGCAACCATTGTCCATTTCCTTGTGCTGTTGCTATGTAACTCAGTCGCTCTCCTTGGTCCTGTTTTCTTACTACTTTACATCTTGCAGGCACCATGGAGTAGATCTGGGCAAAATGTTTCAGTCAAAACTTTTCTTCACTGGCAAATGCAGATTCAGGTTGACCAAAATATTTTTTGTAAATTCATGTCAATCTCAACAAATTGCTTTGGTTAAAAAAATCAGCAGTGTCAAAAACATTAATTTTAATATTTTCTACATTTCAGGGTTTGAGGCTAGATTCAAAAGGGGACTTGGGTGCCAATCACAAAACTGAGGAGAAGGATGACTTCCCCGCCCCCCACTACATCTCAGGGGTTAGGACACTCACTCACAGTGTGCAAAATGCAGCTTCAAGTCCACACTCTAGAGCAGGGACTTGATCCCAGGTCTCCGATAGCCCCCCTCACTGCCATAACACCAAACTACTGGATATTCAGGGGGCACACTCAATTCTCCATCTGAAGCTGTTCCACCTTGTATAACTAATTGAATATCCATTAGCACAGGGACTAGAACCCAGGTATCCCCTTCCCATGTTGAGTGCCCTAGCCACTGGCCTATATGCTCTGGCTCAAAGAATATTGATATACAGGAGAACAATTTCAACAGAAGAGATACTCACACTCATCACTCCAGGGTAGCCTTTAGCCTGGTGTTTAGAGCCTTTCACTGGGATAGTGGAGAGCTAGGTTTTGGAGTCCCTAGTTCACAGGGTGAGTTGATGCTAGGTCTCCCAACTCCTAGAATAGTGGCTTGGGTATGGGGTGCCACCATCCCTGTCATCTTGTAAATGGCACCCAAGTCCTCTTGCAAATGTAGGCCTCTTTTTCAAAATTTCCTTTGTTTTTATTAAAATAATGGTTTTAAATGCCCAAAAGAAAATGTTATGTTTCAGGTCAAATGAAACATTTTATCTGATCTGTCACTAATTTTTTTCCAATGTTTCAACTGGCCAAAAAGTCTAAAAAAATTGGTTTTGGGTTGACCCAGAACTTTTTTTGTGACTGCTAGAGAACTGAAAAATCAGTTACTCTCACAGCTCTATCCTGGAGTTTACCCACTACATATTGAAACTCGAGAGTGTGCAGTTTCCTGCCATCCAGGGAGTAGAACAAATAAAGAGTGCCCTATAAATTCAGAAAATATTCTTCTGCAAAATATATCCCTTTGTATGTTTAGAGCACTTAGTGACTGATGTTCCCTAAAACTGTTTTTAGTACCCTTTCTAAAACATGTTTTCTTAACTAAATTCTTTGGCTTATTTTATTTCACAAGCTATACATATAGACCTGTCACCTACTACTGGAGATTCATAAAATGTAATCTATTAAAATAGAATTTATTTACAATAAATCCCATAGTTCCATAAAGAATGCTTTGGCACTGTGCTGTATATAAAATGAGAGGAGATGACTAAAACCTAGTATCACAGTCAAAAGCAAAACATCCAGTTTATGATACATTAAAAATATTCCAAAAAACATGTCTACTGACTCAGAGTTGTAGCATTCTTGAGGTACAATGAGGTAATGCAAGTTTGAAAAAATGAGTTAGAATTCAACCACACAGAGAATTTCTAGGGCCCAGAAACAATGGGTGTAATGAATGCTACAGACAGGACAAAGCAAGAGTAACCAGTAAAATCTGGATATGGTTATCAAGGGCTTGCTTAGGACTTCTTCTGAAGCTGTGGACATCCTCAACAGCTGTTTATGTTAATGGGAACTGAGGGCACTCAGTAACCAGCAGGATTGGAACCTCAACTCCCAAATAAATGACTGATTTCAAGGACAATCCAAACCAGATAGTCCCAGAGGGTGTCAGAACCTGGGCTCCAGCCTGAGCCCAAATGTCCTTGCTGCAATTTTATAGCCCTACAGACCGAGCCCTGCAAGCCTGAGTCAGCTGACCTGGCCCAGCAGCAGCTGTACTGCATGTCTGTTATCGCAGTGCAGACATAGCCAATAGTGCCATCTATTTACCTTTCAAGGGCAGTCCATTATGTAGTATTTATAACAAGATAACACCCGGAGCCACAATCAGGGATGGAGCCTTATTGTGTTATGTAAACACTCTGAAAAGAAATGAAGAAACAGGTGAGGTTCTGCAAGATTCACAGAGCATAAAACTCATGGCCCAGGAACTGTATGTTGGGGAAACAATGGTGTTTTTAAACCATGTCTGTGTGCTTTCTTGATCCTGGACTGCTCCAGGGGTTGGAACTACCTCTGGCATAATTTAAACTACCCTGAGATACATTTTAGATGACTTCCCCTGGCTGCACTATGGGCTGCAGCAGTGCCTGGCTCTCCACAGGATTGTGGACTGCGGCTCTGCCCCTTGCACACTACCTAACATCACAGTTTACATGAGGAACCTCTCAGGGCAGCCTGCAGCTGTCTTCCTTAATTCCTACACCAAGGGAAACTTCCCCTGGCCAGATTTGGGACTTTTAAGAGCTCTTCTTCACCACTCCAGCTCTTTTAACTATAATAAGATTAAGTAGTAAATCTGGAAAATACTTTCAAGACAGCAGCACCCACTTGTCAGAGGTTTGTCATGCTTTAGTTAAACCATTCTAGCTAGGGCTGAGCAGAAAACAATTCCTTTTCACGCAAAAATTCAAGGTTTCAAAATTTGTTTTTGTTCCATCACAGAAAGAATGAGACCTTCTGCAATTTTTTTCAGAAAAAAACTCAAAAACAACAACAAAAAACACCCATGAGTGAGACACCCACCCTATTATAGCCAGTAGCCTGGTGGTTAGGGTACTCACCTAGGGCTATATGAAAACCAGGTTTAAGTCCTTGCTCTGTGTGATTCAGAGCAGGGACTTTTGGACCTCGGTATCCTGCATCTCAAGTTAGTGTCCTAACCACTGTGCTATTGGGTATGCTGAGAGCTTCCCCCGCAACCCCAACTCTCCAGAAATTCTAACTTGGATCCAAGAAACCTTCCAGACAAAATGTTCATTGAAACAGATATTTCCACGGAACATTTCAGTTTCAACAAAATGGCATTTTTCTGTGGAAAATGTTTTGTCGAAAATTTTCTGACCTGCTCTATTTGTAGCACAGACCTTTGAACATTTCACATGAACTGCATATTCCGACCACTGTTTTTTACTTTCTTTCTTCTAGATATAATTTTTAGAAGCCTGTATTAAAAATGCTGCTGATAGTTTAGCAAAAGCTGCTGATTATACTAAAAATTACATAGGAAAGTAGAACTTAAAGTAACAAATGGGGAATCAAGTCATGTAGCCTCGAGCATCAGACATATTATTAATGAGTCTTTGCTAGTGACTCATTTTTCATGAAAGAAGTCATAATTTAGCAACAGCATCACTGCATAGGCAAAGCTGAACCTGTTAATAATCTTCCTACCTAAAGAATACACACTACACCCCATTAATTCACACAGCTAAGGAGAGATTAAAAAAAAATTTGGCAGAAAGCTCTTAAATAACTCATAAGTCTGTCACGTTGCTGCACCAGACACTGAGGTGGTCCTCTGAAGCCTAAAAGGCACTATAACAAGACTTCCAAAATATTTTCACATTTTTAAATTGGCTTCATTAATATGCAGGACTTTAAAAAAAGCATAATCAAAATAATAAGACAGATTTTTATTTGGTTTACATAAGAGAAGTAGAATGTCTGAGACAGAAAATAATTACTATAAATAATGCATAGGAAGCTTTTACACTGATGCTTTCAATTGAAAAAATGTAATTAGCATTTCAGTTCAAAACTGGCAGTTTTAGGTTACTGGCCTGTTAGAGCATGAATAAAATCAGCTAGTGAAAGAGGACAATCATAAAGCAAAAATTAAAGAAAGCAGATTTGGAAAGGGAACTTTTGCTACATGGGGTAAAGAAGTTTACATTTAATACCTCATTTAGTGCCACCATTAATCTGTCATTGCACTGAGTCAATACATGAAAAGCCAAACGTGGACTAAGAAAAAACTAAGGCTAATGGGGCTTGTGGGCATTTGTCCCATGGCCTGATTTGAAAGTTTATGACTTAGTAAAGATGAACCAGACAAAAAATTACTGCTACCTGGCTTTCATAAGGCTTGCTACTCACCACTGGGGCCCCTCCTTGTAGCTCATCTGGGGATTGGTTCTCAACCAGTCTGACACCCCCTCCTTCAGTTGGTCACACCAGGGTCTCTCTCTGGATTCAACTGCTCCTTCTTCCTGACTCAGTGTGTTCTCTCTTCACGGACTGGCCCACCAAGCAGGTCACTATGTAGTTTTAAGCTGGACAAACTGTCTTCTAGCTGGGCTTCATCAGCCATTAGACCTTATCAGCCCTGACTCTCCTCCAGTGCAGCCTGTCGCGAGGTTAATTGGCCCTTTTTCACCTTGTCAGGCCTTCTGTGGGGTAGACACCCCATCACATCACCCCTCTGCTGCTCTTGAGCCCCAGAGTTCTCCCTAATTACCTGCATAATTAAAAAGTATGGCATTAGTCTCAGAAATACAGCCCTTGGAAAAGGCATTTCCATCTCTGTGTAACAACACCAGCCAATTGGTTTCAGCTTCTTAGCAAAGCTGAGACATAGCAGCTCGATTCTGTAGCTGCTTCTCAGATGGAACATTTCGGCCCTGTCAACAGTATGAAATTGCATTTAAAAACAATGGAGATAAGAAGAACCAAGCTCTGCTCCCAGTTACACCCATGGAAATTTTGAGTAATTCCACTGAGGTTTTTGGTTTTTTTATAAATAGAAATAAGTAACTAAGGCCTGATTCAGCCGAGCACATGCTTAACTTCAAGCACGTTTTTACATCTATGTGATTTAAATACATTCTTTGCGTTGTTGAATTGGGACCACAGTTTTGTATTAATTGTGGCAAATGGAAATACTCTGGATATATGCTGTTGTTACACTGTATTATTCGGCCTCTGTTTCATAAGAATGGAATAAACTCCAGGCCCAGTTCTTCACTGCCTTGCACACAGTGTAGTCATTTACAACTGCACCAAGGGAGTGCAAAAAAATCATTTTGATCTGGAACTTTGACCCCCACTTAGCAGCACCCCAATACATAGGTGTAAATGACTGCACGTGATGCAAGACACAGGAGATTCATGCCCTATATGTCGTGCTAGCTGACTGTAGAAGTAATTAGTATGCACCTGTATCCCTAACCATACATACAGGAAAGATATGATTTTATAGGTCATTGCAAGCGATTGGGAGGTAATTGTGGGGAAGTAATGGCAGTGAGCAGTTTGTGAAAGTGAAACACAATCTTTCTCAGTAATTTAAGGTCTTATCCTTTGGGGTACTGAGCACTTGCTATTCCTGTTAACATGAGTGTACACTTTATGGATGCTAAGCATCTCAGAGGAAGTGTTCAGCACCTGGCACAATCAGGCCCTAAAATTCAATTAAAACTTTAATTACTATTTTTAACTGGGGGAAAATGTACCATATTCTTAACAAAAAGAGAAAATAGGCTTTACAGGACCTTCCATTAAACATCAAAGGATGTGATTCTGTTCTACATTAAGGCCCCTTTATACCACTCTGCCAGTGTAAATGGGCATTAGTGTAAATGAGAATAGGCCTAAACTCTACAACTAAAAAAACTCAGTATAATCAGGGCTTCTTTTTTAAAACTGAAGAAATGCAACTGTCAAACACTGCTATGGAAATGACACCCAAATAGCACAGGAATCCAAGGCTATTCTTTAGGCTCCAGTCCTGCAAATACTGATTTCAGTTAAACTATTCTCTTGCATAAAATAAAGCGTGTTTGTTTGCCAGAGCAGGGCCCTAGTCAGATCTATTTTAGTACCACTTGTAGATGTTCTAAGAAATTATGAAGAAGCAGGGCCCTTAGTTAGGGCCTGATGCTGCCACCTTCATTTACTCCACAAGTATCAAAGATTGCTGGAGAAACTGCAGACAAGAGGGTAGTTTAGAACATTTTATTTTGGTTTTGTCCCAAAACAATAACCTTCTGGAGAATAAAAACCAAGACACTAAGGAACATTACTGGCCAATAGGAGAAAAAATTCCACCCGGGTGAGCTAATATATGAAGGAGACAGTGCCTATGTACAAGTTGAGGAAAAAATACATGAATGATAATGCCATTTCTCACTGGGAGATATGCAGTAATAAGAGCATGGAAATAACTTGTGGCCCCTTCTCTTGGTCTGGTTGTAATGTGATGGGAGTACAGAAGAGATGGCGATGTTTGTTCATCTCTTACTAAATAAGAACATCAAAGAGAAGTATTACGGGCCTGTTTCTGCCACCCGTACTCTTCTTGAGTAGTGAGTTAGTGGGTTGCTTTGGGGTGCCGGTCATCTACAGTACACCAGCCTTGCATGTCTCGGGGACTCCCCCTACACTGGAAATATTCCTTGAGGGGCCGCTATAGCAGATTTATGTTTTTTTGACACCAGCAGAGATAGCATAAAGGAGCTGTGGGGCTCCCACCATTTGGGACCTGCCTCTTCCAGATCTGATGACATCCTTGTGGCTTAATAAATATTAAAAATAAATGCTTCATGCAAGGTCTCCATTTCCGGAGGCTTAAAACTTTCCAAAACTCTCAACTAACAGGCTGAAAATGGCAAGGCCTCCTCCCTGCCTGAAGTGGGAGGGGTGGTTGGTTGGTTGTTTTTAACTGGAGGGGAAATGGTTCCGCTGTTTGAATAGGAGGAGAAGGGGAAAATATTTCTTTTTTTATTATCATTATTATTATTATTGAATTGCTACCTATTTTGAGCAGTGCTAGTGCCCAAACAGCAAAGGGTTGAAAGTGCAAATGTAAGGCCAAACTATGGCTTGTAGCAGGGCAACACAAGGGGCACAAGGGAGCACAAGCCTCCCCCTTCTACTCTGCATTGGCTGTTTGCATCATGGAAAGCAGTGCAAGGCAGGAAGGAGGCTCCACAGCCACTACATATCACCCTATGGCAGGTGGACGGAAGGTGGCGGAATGTTTCAGGGACTCGATGGTGTCTTGGCTCTGACCCCTCAAGTGCTAACCAGCATAAGAGCATCGGTGCACTGGGGATCATAGGATTTGAAGGACATAGAGCTAGCACAGTTTACACCCAGCCTGGAGCAATTGGGGAACACCCTAGGCTGCTCCTGGAGCTCCTCTGGGCTCATAGCAATGGCATGATTGAACCCTTAGCAAGGAACTTGAAAGTTGTAAGAAGTGCCAGTTTGAGAAGAAATGACTTTCTTTGAAACTGCCAATTTGTGGGCCTTTAGGGGGAAAAAAAACATACTTTGCACAGAGGCAGTAAATGCTTCACAGTGATTGCAGTATATTTTTACAAGGATGTAGCCCTCTAAATGAACATGTGTTGTGCATGGTTGGAAATTGAGCTACACAAATGCATTTAAGATTTATAGTGAATAAGGCAGGGCTTATTGAAAGTGCACCTGGCCTCATGCACAATACATCATGAGTGGAATATAGTGAAGCAGGGCTCCACAGAAGTTTTTGTTTAGCTACTGCACATCTTATCTATATGCAGATTTCTGTGTATCATGTGAGGTAAAATCCTGCACAATTACTAAGGGAACATGTACCAGAAAAAGGCTTCTTGCTGTACACCTCATCACTTGCATAGGTAGCATGTTCAGGTATCATCTTGCATTTAAAAACATATTTTTTAAAAAAATAAACCCTCGTAAATTTAAACAAGAACATCTAGCTTGAAAAGAATCTTATGATTGCATAAACACTCAAAAGTCAGGACATGCTGATGTAAAGATTGCACACAGTGCCTTAACTCTGCCCTTTTGTGCAAATACATGACAATATCATCTTTAAATTGTATGATTACATATTATTTCTCAAATACAATGTAATATGTAATGATGGGGCACTACTGCATTGAGGTGGAGCACTGATAAGTCAAAGCACTTTGTATGATGTGCTGAGGCACCAAATAACAATGCGCCAATGTCCTGTTCTGGGATGCAATCCAGACCAGTGAGGGGTTATGTCGCATTCACATGTCCTGTAATCTTGAGTGCCTCAAAATGCTCTGCAGCTGTAATGCCCTTGTCCGGATGTTCCCAGCAAGATTCAAGCATATCCTAAATGTGTGTTAAGCAGCTCTGACTCAGCAATACAGATTCCATCAGTCTGCTGGTCACACCCCTACCATGCTCTGGCCTCCACCAGCCTTGGTTACACCTGGCAAGATGACCCCAACAACCCCAACAGACAAAAGGAGATAGGATTTTAATGAATTCAAATATAAAGGGCAGAGTTAGAAATGGTTACAAGCAAATAAGAGGGAAAAATATTTTCTAGAGGCTAAAACTTAACAAAACAAGTTATAGTCTTTCTTCATGATAGTTTCACTATAGTATCACTCTATCTTCCAGCAAGATGGGTGACCACCCCTCTGGTCAGGATCTCCCACAAAGTCCAAAGTGCTCACTTCCTTTGTCCTCATAGGTGAAAAATCACTTGGGGTTCTTTGTCCCTCTCTTTATAGTCCAGTGAACAACTGAAATAGATTCTTCTGAAGGTAACTCCCCCAACCCCGAAGTCAAGTTCTTTCAAGCTGTAAAGAAGGCGCCATGGATTCTCTTGGTGAAGGAAGTTTTATGGTGGTGGTGGTGTTTGCTAAAATACAAATCAATCTGTTTCCTGTAATCTGCTTCCCCTGCTGTGATGCTGAGTGGTTATCTCCTCCCCTTGTTGGCTTGATGTTCCTCTATTATCTTCTATGTAAATTGCATTCCTGCTGTGATGACCTGATGCAATGAAGGCTGCCCTGAGTCAAATTCTGTATCAAAATGTTGAGGGGCATGCTGAAGCCCACATGTAGGCCAGTCAGAGTTTATTCAAATAGCTCACCCTTTGGTCTGAACACCAAAGTTGGCCTGAACACTATGCAATAAGTTGGACCGACAGCAGGAAGTTCAAGGATCCAGAAGGGATCACCAAATGGTATTGAATTCCATCCTGCTTCCAGATGCTAATGTAATTCCCCACAGCTCAAAGCATACTGAGATTAAGCAGCTCCATTGTGAAACTGGCAACTAGTGTATTTTCAGCAGTGAAGTTCACTGAGGCTAAAAACTCTAGAATCCGATGCTGCCCAGAATGCAAATTCCACTACCAAGGGTTGGACATGTCTAAAGATAGTCTGATGTCAAAATCCATTTGCCCACTAAGTCTGGCAACCAGAGAATATCACAGGGATCCCTCAGAAACCTGTAGATACATCTATGTCTTTATATGAAGCCAAAAGTCTGCCTGGAAACTAAAACAGAGAAAAGTGGGGTGCGGGAGTGAACCAGATATAATCAACAGGATAATTAACTGAATGCCAAAAGGCAGCAGGTGCCTAATGAATCACAAACTAATCTGAGTCTATCTATATATTCTCTTTCTTTCTTTGTTTTTAAAATAGCAGCAGACAGTGAATGACACTGAGATCAATCAGTTAAAAATCCCAAGGAAACCAGTACTGCAACACACAACATTGGTTTTTCACTTGCTCATGTAGGGATGAGAGCAGCAGGAAAATTTGTTGATTTTTGGAATTTTTGTCCATTTTCACGTTGGAGGCTTCAGACCCAAGCATGGGAACCCTGGATGGTGGTGACCAACATTTTCAAACTTGGTGCCTAAAGTTAGGATCCTAAATCTGTATTTCAGGACCTAACTAAAAAAGTCTTGATTTCCAAAGGCGTTGACATCATACTTTCAATTATAGCCTTGTTTACACAATGTAAGCATCTACATTTCATATGCTATGCTTTTCCATTGTCGTCTATTAAATAAAATCATTAAGTTAATTGCCTCCCTATAAAATACTCCCTGAAATGTAAAAAATTAGTAATTGAAAAAATATATATATAAAGGAAGTATATTCAATTATGCCTGCATTCTCAGTATATTTAATCTTCTAAACTCCATGTCATCAAAATAGAGAAAAATAAAAAACCTGGGCAATATGTAAGAAGTTATTGCTAATAAAGCTTTCGTTTCCACTTACTTACTCCCTCTAGACAAAAACTAGCAGGGTTTACAGTTATATATTCCCAACAACTGTCCTACATTTTTCCAGTTAAGGTGGAACACCAATGTGTGTCTCTGGACTACATAGCCTTGAGGATTTGTCCACAGTAACAGTCTACCATAGGATTCTCATTGCTCCAACACTTCTTTTGTTTGGCCTAGACTGTATAAAACACCACATGGGTCATGCAGGTCTTTCACAACTGTATAAAAAAAGAAGTATTTTTGTAACTACATTTTTTTTCTGTTTAAATCATAGTTCTTAATGATAATCATACTGTATGTAAAGTTTGAAGGCTTACAGTCAAGATATTTTCCAACTAAAGGAACTCCAAACAGTTGAACACCGTTTAAAATTTCTGACGTGCCATTTTTAATCACTCATCCAATTGTCTGACCACTTGTTTTCTAATTATTTTTTTTAAAAGTCTAGTCTACCCTGAAAGTCATATTTTTCTGGTTCATTGTTCAAGGTGGGAGTGAATGTATGTCTTATAAAGGAACACTGACTGCAATCTGAACCAAAGCTCCACTGAACTTCATTGTGGGTATGGCTACACTACAGTCAGGTATGTGATTTGCAGCTCGCGTAGACATACCTGTGCTATCCCTATCAAGTTACTTGCTAAATATAGTAGTGAGAACATGGAGTGTGGACTTCAGCGAAGGCCGCACAAGCAAGTACATGTGCAGGTGGGTTTGAAGCCCACACTGCCATGTTCTTGCTGGTATTTTTAGTGAGTACACAAGAATGGCCATACAGGGTCAGACAAATGGTCCATCTAGCCCAGTAGATGGCCAATGCCAAGTGCTTCAGAAGGAATGAACAGAACAGGCAATCATCGAGTGATCCATTTCTTGTCATCCACTCCCAGTTTCTGGCAGTCAGAAGCTAGGGACAACCAGAGCATAGGGTTCATTCCTGAACCACCTTGTCTAATAGCCATTGATGGACCTATCCGCCATGAACTTATCTAGTTTGTTTTTGAACCTCATTATAGTTTTGACCTTCACAACATCCCCTAGCAATGTTTTTCACCAATTGACTGTGCGTTGTATGAAGAAGTACTTCCCTTTGTTTGTTTTAAACCTGCTGCCTATTAATTTCATTGGGTGACCTTTGGTTCCTGTGTTATATAAAGGAGTAAATAACATTTCCTTATTCACTTTCTCTGAACCATTGATGATTTTATAGACTTCTATCATATCCCCTCTTAGTCATCTATTTTCCAAGCTAAAAAGTCCAAGTCTTTTTAATCTCTCCTTATATGGAAGTTGTTCCATACCCTTAATCATTTTTGTTGCTCTTCTCTGTACGTTTTCCAATTTTAATATATCTTTTTTGAGATGGGGTGACCAGAACTGCATGCAGTATGCAAGGTGTGGGCATACCATGGATTTATATATTGATATATATTATGTTATTATGATATATTGACATTCTAAGATTTTCTGTATTATTATCTATCCCTTTGCTAATGGTTCCTATCATTTTGTTAGCTTTTTTGACCGCCACTCTACATTCAGCAGATGTTTTCAGAGAACTACCCACAATGACTCCTTGATCTCTTTCTTGTGTGACAACAACTAATTTACATCCCATCATCTCGTATATATAGTTGGGATTATGTTTATTATTAGATTAAAGCTAACACACGTACTTTGACATGTGCTGACTTTCACACCCCTAGCTACAGTGTAGATGTACTTTGACAGGGAGCTGGGAGAGACCCACAAAGAAGTTGGGAAGTAACACCGTTTGGAGAATCTGCAGGACTTGAGGCTAAAGAATCCAAAGGAAACTGCCATGAAGATCTTATTGCCAAGTTTTTCTCCCCCACGTAACTGGCACCTTCTGACAACTTTTCCACAGCAGGTGCCTTTTGTATGTATGTAATCAATGAAATCAATGAAATTATTAATATTTATACTAGTGTGTCATTAAATAGCATGGACACACTGAGACTCACTCTTACCTATTTACTCCTCATGCATGCCTATGTTAGTTCACTGGAGTCACGATGGTGTGAAAGTGACATTAAATCACAAACAGGCCCTTCTACTGTCTACATTTAGCCAATCATTCAAATAAAATAGTCCATTCAACCCAATTAAAAGCCTTCTCTACATAGAGAGACTGGGGAATCTTTACTTGCACTTTTGGCCAGGCAGAAGAGATGCAGTTTAACGTTAGTCTAAAACTACCTGGTGAGTGGCTATCTGCTGTAACTCCTGTCTGATCCCTAGTGATCAACTCACCATTTGAAGTTATATCAAAAAAGATTTTTCTATCCATACTGAGCAAGGTTAAAGGATATTGAGCAATATTACACATATTCATGAGTTGCTCTATCTTCTTTCAATGGGCATTGGACCAGGGTCCTTACCGAAGTCTAAGGAAGCCTTTACATTGATTTAATGGGCTTTGAATCAGGCCCTAAAAACAGTAGTAGTTGCCTGTTTTCCATTAAGGGCCAATGTTACTATATCTATTTGTCTCTATCCACGCATACCCTTCTCAAAACTAAAATTATCTCCTTTTTCAAAGTGGTAAGATGTTTGTCATACAGATATCTGCTCCTGGACCACCTTTTAAGCTCTGAAGCATTTTCTGCTTCAGTACATGTTCAATGTTCCTCTAGGGTCTTAGCTTCTCTCATGACAAGTTTTGCTTTTGCTTTTGCTAAGTAATTTTGTACTCATGTTTTCCTGTTTCTGTATTGTAATGATTACAAATTCCAACAGAATCTTTGAAAAAAAAATCTAAACTATCTCTAAGGTCCTTATATACTCTTCCTACAGATTTTCTTTTTGGCAGACAATCTGCTTTTAACTTCCTTTTCAAAGGTGGAATGTCAATATTTTAGCAACTTCATTTCCCCATTCCTTTTTCCAAAAACATTTCTTTTTCAAACACTTGATCCATCACTCTGCTTTTTCCTTTAAAATTGAATTCAGTTCACACCTTCCATGAGCTTATTTTATATACGTATTTATACTTCCTGTGTATTTATGTTCATTATCCAGACTAATAATTTCTGAATAGACACCTTTATCAATCTGACCAATAAATACATTCCACATTATAGCTGAAGTCCGCAATTCACCCACTTCCTGGAATTTGGCTTCACTAACAAAGTTATCAAAGATCAGTTCAAACTCTAGTGATCCTCCCTTACTGCTCATACCACACTTTAGATGTTCTCCCCACAGAACAATTCTTGCCCATTTTATATCCAGGTGAGGCAGCAGAATACATCTAACTCTTTTCATATAGGACCAACATCTAATTAAACAAACAAATCAAAGTTTAATTAAAGTTATTTTCCATTCATGTCACCGTTCTTTTACATCATGTCTCTTTCCCTTAGCCAAGGCCACGCTTTCTACTGTACTGGGAATCCTTCTTGAATTAAAATGTCAACAACCCACCCTTTCTTCACCTCACTGCCTTTTCAAGAAGCTTCACAGACTCCTACCCATGAAGATTTTAATTTAGATTCTTCCATCTGCACATGCAATTCTTCTAAGAAAGTTACAACAGGAGTCATATGTTATGCTAGCAGACCAGGTGCCAGCTCATGCCAAGGCCCCAGGTCTTATTGAATACCTACAAATGCATAGCTGGAAACCAGTTTTCTTACCTGTGTATTAGCATTATCAAAATAGTTATTTGATGTTAAGTTGATAAGAATGAGTTTATAAAATGTTTGTATTGCTCTCAAGTATAACCTCTGTAGTCCATGGTATATATTGAGTATTTGCATTGTAAATCTCTACAATTGTGTAACTCACCAAACAGGAAGAGAAGCATTAATTTAGGTAAAAATCATAGAATCATAGAATCATAGAATATCAGGGTTGGAAGGGACCCCAGAAGGTCATCTAGTCCAAACCCCCTGCTCAAAGCAGGACCAAGTCCCAGTTAAATCATCCTAGCCAGGGCTTTGTCAAGCCTGACCTTAAAAACCTCTAAGGAAGGAGATTCTACCACCTCCCTAGGTAACGCATTCCAGTGTTTCACCACCCTCTTAGTGAAAAAGTTTTTCCTAATATCCAATCTAAACCTCCCCCATTGCAACTTGAGACCATTACTCCTCGTTCTGTCATCTGCTACCATTGAGAACAGTCTAGAGCCATCCTCTTTGAAACCCCCTTTCAGGTAGTTGAAAGCAGCTATCAAATCCCCCCTCATTCTTCTCTTCTGCAGACTAAACAATCCCAGCTCCCTCAGCCTCTCCTCATAAGTCATGTGCTCTAGACCCCTAATCATTTTTGTTGCCCTTCGCTGTACTCTTTCCAATTTATCCACATCCTTCTTGTAGTGTGGGGCCCAAAACTGGACACAGTACTCCAGATGAGGCCTCACCAGTGTCGAATAGAGGGGAATGATCACGTCCCTTGATCTGCTCGCTATGCCCCTACTTATACATCCCAAAATGCCATTGGCCTTCTTGGCAACAAGGGCACACTGCTGACTCATATCCAGCTTCTCGTCCACTGTCACCCCTAGGTCCTTTTCCGCAGAACTGCTGCCGAGCCATTCGGTCCCTAGTCTGTAGCGGTGCATTGGATTCTTCCATCCTAAGTGCAGGACCCTGCACTTATCCTTATTGAACCTCATTAGATTTCTTTTGGCCCAATCTTCCAATTTGTCTAGGTCCTTCTGTATCCTATCCCTCCCCTCCAGCGTATCTACCACTCCTCCCAGTTTAGTATCATCCGCAAATTTGCTGAGAGTGCAATCCACACCATCCTCCAGATCATTTATGAAGATATTGAACAAAACGGGCCCCAGGACCGACCCCTGGGGCACTCCACTTGACACCGGCTGCCAACTAGACATGGAGCCATTGATCACTACCCGTTGAGCCCGACAATCTAGCCAGCTTTCTACCCACCTTATAGTGCATTCATCCAGCCCATACTTCCTTAACTTGCTGACAAGAATGCTGTGGGAGACCGTGTCAAAAGCTTTGCTAAAGTCAAGAAACAATACATCCACTACTTTCCCTTCATCCACAGAACCAGTAATCTCATCATAAAAGGCGATTAGATTAGTCAGGCATGACCTTCCCTTGGTGAATCCATGCTGACTGTTCCTGATCACTTTCCTCTCCTCTAAGTGCTTCAGGATTGATTCTTTGAGGACCTGCTCCATGATTTTTCCAGGGACTGAGGTGAGGCTGACCGGCCTGTAGTTCCCAGGATCCTCCTTCTTACCTTTTTTAAAGATGGGCACTACATTAGCCTTTTTCCAGTCATCCGGGACTTCCCCCGTTCGCCACGAGTTTTCAAAGATAATGGCCAAGGGCTCTGCAATCACAGCCGTCAATTCCCTCAGCACTCTCGGATGCAATTCGTCCGGCCCCATGGACTTGTGCACGTCCAGCTTTTCTAAATAGTCCCTAACCACCTCTATCTCTACAGAGGGCTGGCCATCTCTTCCCCATTTTGTGATGCCCAGCACAGCAGTCTGGGAGCTGACCTTGTTAGTGAAAACAGAGGCAAAAAAAGCATTGAGTACATTAGCTTTTTCCACATCCTCTGTCACTAGCTTGCCTCCCTCATTCAGTAAGGGGCCCACACTTTCCTTGGCTTTCTTCTTGTTGCCAACATACCTGAAGAAACCCTTCTTGTTACTCTTGACATCTCTTGCTAGCTGCAGCTCCAGGTGCGATTTGGCCCTCCTGATATCTTTCCTACATGCCCGAGCAATATTTTTATACTCTTCCCTGGTCATATGTCCAACCTTCCACTTCTTGTAAGCTTCTTTTTTATGTTTAAGATCCGCTAGGATTTCACCATTAAGCCAAGCTGGTCGCCTGCCATATTTACTATTCTTTCGACTCATCGGGATGGTTTGTCCCTGTAACCTCAACAGGGATTCCTTGAAATACAGCCAGCTCTCCTGGACTCCCTTCCCTTTCATGTTAGTCCCCCAGGGGATCCTGGCCATCTGTTCCCTGAGGGAGTCAAAGTCTGCTTTCCTGAAGTCCAGGGTCCGTATCCTGCTGCTTACCTTTCTTCCCTGCGTCAGGATCCTGAACTCAACCAACTCATGGTCACTGCCTCCCAGATTCCCATCCACTTTTGCTTCCCCCACTAATTCTACCCGGTTTGTGAGCAGCAGGTCAAGAAAAGCGCTCCCCCTAGTTGGCTCCCCTAGCACTTGCACCAGGAAATTGTCCCCTACGCTTTCCAAAAACTTCCTGGATTGTCTATGCACCGCTGTATTGCTCTCCCAGCAGATATCAGGAAAATTAAAGTCACCCATGAGAATCAGGGCATGCGATCTAGTAGCTTCCGTGAGTTGCCGGAAGAAAGCCTCATCCACCTCATCCCCCTGGTCCGGTGGTCTATAGCAGACTCCCACCATGACATCACTCTTGTTGCACACACTTCTAAACTTAATCCAGAGACACTCAGGTTTTTCCACAGTTTCGTACCGGAGCTCTGAGCAGTCATACTGCTCCCTTACATACAGTGCTACTCCCCCACCTTTTCTGCCCTGCCTGTCCTTCCTGAACAGTTTATAACCATCCATGACTGTACTCCAGTCATGTGAGTTATCCCACCAAGTCTCTGTTATTCCAATCACGTCATAATTCCTTGACATCACCAGGACCTCCAGTTCTCCCTGCTTGTTTCCAAGGCTTTGTGCATTTGTAAAGTTCTCACCCTGCATACAAGATGGCCCACTGAAGGTAAATGTAGTATTATGTAGCATCAAAGGACAGAGGCCCTGTTGACTGCATTCTTAATTCCCTCCAAGAAGGAGAGACATATGCATGAACTCATCCCAACAGTTTTGGATGCTAGAGTGGAGGGGATAAAAATCCCTGACAAGGGGAAACTGAATCTCTTTTATACTGTCTGGATTCTGAGGGGCAAAGATTCCCAAACATAAGCAAAGAGATCCCCATGCTGCTTGGCATGGGTTAGCCCTGAAAGATTCTTTGCATTGACAGATTATAGGAACTCTGTCACCTTTTGAATCACAGATTGAAAATTCGTTTGTGTATATAGGCTTGCTTACTTTAAACTGTAAATAACTCTCTTATTTCTTTTTCCTAGTTTATAAACCTTCAGTTAGTTTATTACAGATTAGCTACAGGCATTGCCTTTATGGTGAGATCAAAGGTACAAAATGACCTGGGGTAAGTGACTGGTCTCTTGGGACATGGAGCAACCTGACTATTTTGTGATCTGTTGTATAAGTAACTGTTTATCACATAGTCCAGTTTGGCTGGGTGGCAAGATAGACTGGTGTGTCTAAGGGTACTGTCTGTGACTCCGCTATAAAACTACTGTAATACTCTGGGAGTTCACATTTGTTATTGGGTTGACAAAATCTAATTATAGAACATAAACAAGTTTGTGGTGTCTTCCCTGGTTTTTGACAGTCTGCCGTGAGCTTGGCACTTTCAGTTGGAAGCCACTCCAGACAATATGGCATCATACATTTCAGAAGATCAGAAGGACAAATGCAAAATACTCCACTTAAGAAGGAACAATCAGTTACACACGTACATTTGCATCTGTTCTATAACAAGGTTTGTACTTCCTGAGTTTTAAGATGTAATTTTAACAGTAAGCAGTTGTTAATTTTTGAGCTATAGGTCAAAGAATTAACAAATGTTTGGCTACCCATAAGAAAAAGAATGAAAAATGAGAGGTTTTCTTTGAGGGTTGAACATAACAGGCAATCCACAGTGTGTCTTTTCCCATTCCCTCTTAATGGAGAAACAAGGGGTGAAATCCTGCTCCTATTAATCTCAGTAGGGCTAAGATTTCACACAAAGCCTTATATATAAGTAAAGACAGCAGTGAAGAAGAGAAATTTAAAAAAATAGGGGGGAAACTTATGAATTGACAATAAATAAAAAAATGTATAACTGACTAACTAGAATCTTGGTATACATTTGTGCTTGTATCTCTTGCTTCAGAGACTATGTAAAAAAAGAGATTAATAAAATTGGAATCTGAAGTTTGTCTGAAACTTGACTCCAAGAAGTCAGATTGTACGAGATATTTACAGAGTTACTGTAAAATGTAGTTATCTGGTGTCATAGAACATTGTTGATTCCCACCCCCACTCCCCGCCACACACTATATTGTTCCTGAATGAGACAGACAGCATTCTTAATATATATATCTAATCATCTGAGTCACTGAAATGTGCATTGCCCAGTGTAATTAATTTTTTACCTTTGATTTGCTTTCTAATTCTTTGCTATTTATCTTTTGATTATTACAGTGAGCTAAGGGATTTATTGGTTGCTCTGTAATTTTAGAGCATCATTAATCACAAAAACAAAAAGCCATCATGAGGCAAAAGTAGGAGGCAAAAGAACAAATTGAAGTTGCTCCCAGTATTGAGTAGAATATACCAAGTTTTCTGGTTTACCAAGTCTTCAGAAAGACAGTTCTGGCATATAAATCAGTGTTCTCTTCCTTTGAAGGCATATGATAAACCTTCCTACATATATGTGAATAAAATGCAATAACTAGGTATTAGCATGTGTCAGCGGAGATTTGTATAGAGTATATTCTTCAGTTCCCCCTTGCTCCTTTTCTTTAGTGTTTCTTTCCCTCTCTTTTCTTTACATATTTCTGATTTTCTTACCATGAGAATTCACTTAAAGACCGGAGAAAAGACATTTTGTATGTAATGCACGTGTCTAAAAATGTATGTAATGAACATATACATTTTTAGTAGTTTTTCTCGGAAAGTACAGTTAAAAATAAAACACTCTTCTGTGTCAGCTAGAGTAATCAGTGGAAAATCTGATAACAGAGCAGCTGCAAAATTAGATCCATATAGGAGAGCTATTGGCTATCTAGAAGAGTTGCCACAGTATTGCAATTAGACACCCATGCAAGTGTGCAAGAGAGAGGGAACGAGAGATTTTCCCCAGCCACAAATTGACCCAGCAACACAACACACAAATATTGAATCAGTCTAATGCTTCCACTGATGACACTAAACTCTCCAAAGGGGAGAAATTTCCCAAAGAGCAAGTGTGAGACCATGTTTCTACATCTCTCTGCACCAGCCAGCAGAGTTGAGAGGGTTCTGGGTTTGCAATGGTGGAAAGAGTGCATCCTGCAAACTTTCAAAGGCAGATTTTTTAAAATTAGTTATATGGGGTGGAGCTTGTACTCCAGGGTGCATTTCCCCAAAATACTGCCTGTAGTCGATATGTGGTGAGGGGGTATTCTATTAAAAACCCATGAAGAACTTTTGTAGGGATAGCAAGAGTTAAAAAAACTTGCAAAAAGCAAGTGCCACACATGAACAATGCAACCTACCCATAGTACTCCAATACCACAGTATGAACCAGAAGCTTTATCCTGAGATTCAAATAAAGGAAAAGTTGGGAGAGAAATCACTCCTTGATCCTTAGGGGAGAGAGAAATGTAAATAAATAAATAAATGAAAAGTAAAATGAAAGGGATGTGTTAGTAATCCTGCTGGATAATTTAGAAAGGATGAGACAGGATGGCCTTTGAAACTGTGTTAGCTCTGTGATACACTCAGGTGCTATTTATATGCAAAATTCCCCTTTCAGCTGTTCATGGCAAGTCTCTGCTCTGATATTATGATCTCCCTTATACAAAGGAGCCACCATTAATGTGAAGAGAAATTCTGTATATTTAGGAGGGGAAAAAATGAACATCGAGATCTGCCATGTGCAGATGAGAGGAGAATTATGTACATAACTAGCACCTGATTGTACTGCAGGGTCAATATTGTTTCTATTAAATTTTGTGATAATGGAATAGCCTTTTTTCCATAAAAGCAGTTCTCATGTTTTGCAATCCTGCAGTTGGTCAATCTGAATAAAACAGGCTCACTCATCAGTCTAATGATTAGGTTTCAGATACCGAGATACATAATAGCCAATGATTCAAAGCCCAGGAGGGTTGGTTTATCTCTTTTTCTTTCAAAAACAGATCACAGTTTCATTCCAAAATATTTGAATGTTCACATTCATGAGTGGTCAGATTCAGGGTTTGGTGTGGCCCTTTACAGAGGTACAGGTCCAAGTTCCGCTCTCATTACACTGTGGTAACACAGGAGTGACTCCAAGATGGTTATTAATATTAATTACTTGTATTACAGTAGTATCTAGATGCCCCAGTTGAGACCAGGGCCCCATTCTGCTAGGGACAGTATAAACACAGCATGAGAGACAATCACTTCCTGAAAGAGCTCACAATTTACATAGACAAGACAAACAAAGGGTCAGAAAGGAAATGGAGAGGTGAAATGACTTACCTAGGATACAGGTTCATGGTACAGCCAGAAACAGAATCCAGGTCTCCTGAGTCTCAGTGCATCACCCTATCCACTATACATGCTGCCTATCCTGACACCACTGATGTCAATGAAATAATACATGGGTAAAAGTGATGTGAGAGCAGAATCAGGTCCTGTACCTCTATAACGACCACATCAACTGGAGTTTGGATTTAAAGTTTTGATTTTGGCCCATCCATGCCACAGAGGAACGTAAGAGTCAGTCTCCAGAATGAAATTTTTATAGGAATTAAGGAAACTAGAAAATATGGTACAGTACAACACACCTCCCAAATTCTGCCACTGATCTTTCATTGGAGCTTTCAGAGGGAGTGAGATGTTTCTGTGGCTTAAGCAGTGAGCCTGTTAAACAGAAGGATTAATCTCAGTCGTTAACTCACTACTGTAGCCAGTGAATAAACCACTCCAGTTGCCTCTTTAGTAGATTCAGAAATACCTGTTACTCTAAAACAGTTTTACAAGTTGTGACTCCACCCACTTATCCTCCCCTAGAAAAAAGGGATGAGCAAACCCATTCAGATTATCTGAGATTCTAATAAATTTGCATATTTTTCCCTACCTCTGCTTTCTGACCAGAAATACAATTGCTTTAAATATTATGAGAGCGTGTTCTCATAGCACTTCTGCCTGACACTGGAACCAGTAGTATCAGAAATCTCATGAGAAAGTCTGTTATTGCAAGATTTCCAGCCCTTTTCTACTCACTCAATTGACTTGGACAATCTTCAGAAAAGCATCTAAGCTTTTGGCTGTTTACTCAAAGCAAACACAAATTATGAACATTTTGTAGTTTATCCATCACTCTTAGAAATAAGTTAGCAAGTTCAGGCCTTTCATCTTTGGTTAATCCTGGCTATATTCAGCCTCAGTCTATTCATGGCAGCAGGTGATTCCCACAAGACATCTGGTATGATAGCAGCAGCATTTAATCTAATAAAATAATACTCAGTCCAATTGCACAAGTCCTTGAATAATTTCATCTGGTTAGTTACAATAATGTGTGCATTGCTTTCTGAAGATGTAAAGTGTTTAGTAGTAGTACTATTATCATTAAAATATTTGCCCCCCACCCACCTATATTTTTGATTCCTTGCACAGTGGTGGATCTAATTATCCACCAATATTTTAGTAATATCAGTATGGGCCCAAACAGGTCAAATGTTTTAATACTTGCCCATGACCATTGCAATAAATTAACAAATAAAATGACATCTGGTCTATAATGTATTATAATGGTTGTTTGTTTCAAACTACCAATACAAACACACATATGTGTATGCACAAATGACTGATATACTGAGGGATGACAAATAATTTACTATACATAAATCTGTTTAAATAAACTTTCATAGGGATTTTAGCAAGATAAAAAATGCTGAATGTAAGAAGCAGTCATGCTCACGATTACAGTGACAATTCTGATGGTCAAGATCTCTGAACTAAGGCATGTTTACATAATCAATTTCCTGCTTTGGAGCCATTAAAGTCTATCATGTCACACCCAGTGACAGACATAAGGCATGTGGTTAGTTTACTGCATATTTACGTGAATTATGATCTTGCATGAAGGCAATATTTTTGGCTGCCAGTCTCTCTTAACATAAATCTTCGAAGCCTCACACACATCCAACAGAATGTCATTTTCATCCTTTACGCTTTTACAGTAAAGATCTAACAGAAGTTAGATGTGTGATGTGCGATTACAGAAGCTTTGGCTGAAATTAGTATCTTTTAAACAAAACAGCTACCTGATTGTTCTCTCCCAGCAGCCAACATTCCACGTCCAGACAAATCACAGTGTATCACACCAGGGAAGAGCATTGTTTTGCCTAACTGAAGTAGATTTAAAGCTGGTCAAGAGCTCTACTTGAAGACCTAGATTCAAGCTTAATTAATTAGAATTTCCCAGCCCTGTTGTGGCTCTCTCTTTGTAAGCCATATTCTTAACGATGCAAACAAACAAAACAAAACTCTCTGCCCCAGTGACCTTGTTGCTATATTCAGGAGCCAAATCCACAATGACTGGCTTTAACATCCTTACATGCTGCAGAAAATCACAGATCGTTTCTGCTGAACAGGAATTTAAGAGAGAAATTTCTGCCAGCAATGATAGGTTTGTTAGGAGGAAAATCCAAGAATGTTAACCTTTCAAGAAGCTGATTATTAATGTAGTGATGACTGACTCAGTGGAGATTACCATTATCAAATTGTCTTCAGTAGAGTTGCCCCTTTTGACCTAAGTGGTTGGCCAATTTTAGGAGTCTTGGAAATTGTTTGTATTAGGGGAAGAACCTGATGATGAAGTCAGGTATTTCTCTGTTGCAATCCTATTTATTTCCAAAGAATGTACAAAGTCCTCTTTTTCTGAACACAACAGGAGACTGTTTCTTTGCTCACAGTTCCAAGCCTCTTTCCAGACAGTGCGTTTCCCAAAAGATCTCTCTTTGGTCAGCATTTCTAAGGGTCATGTTACAAGCACATCTCTCTCTCTGTGTTGGCTTCCTTGCTGCCTTCACTGTCCAGTTCTCTGATGTTTCTGCAGCTTCTCTTTCTATTATACACACAAATACAGAAACCAGCTGCAATCAAATTAATCGCCCACTCCTGCGTTTATTATCAGACCCTTGGGAACCCCTTAAACTGCATGGCTCAGCCATTTCCAGGCTTGCATGTGGTCTGGTCCTTGAGTGGTAGTTTTTCATTGTTTCAGTTATCACTTAACAAAGTGGTATTTAATTGTTCCCTCATTTAGCCTGAATCGAAGGCAGCCATTATGTCCAACAGCCTCAGTGAGGTAGTGTGACTGCTCTAACCCATCCGAACAACAGTTTATAACACCAGTGACTCCCCCTCACCTTCCTCCCCCAAAAATTGAAATAGAAAATGGTTAGCTCCTGTTGGTCATTCCCTGAAGATTTACAAATCATAATGCACCTTATCTTACAAGGAGAGACTAGGAAAGGTGCACAGTGTCAAGTAATTCTACTTAAAGCACTGTAACAGGTATTTCTGAATCTACTAATAAGGGAAGAGGGTAGAATTATATACTGAAGCACCTAACCTACCCCCAGACTGACCCTAGCAGAGGACTGATCTGTTTTGGCATTTGGACTGTTGTTGTTGTTTTGGTTCTCAAGAATAAATTCTCATGCTGATGTGCTGACCACTCTACAATTATTAACCATGATTTTGGAGCTGGTTTGAGGCAGTCACCTAACCCATTAAAAGTAACACAGTTCAGTGTGGCTTTTTCTAAATTGACTGTTGTCTGGAATGGGTCACCAACTGAGAGAGCCAGTCTCAGGTCAGACTGCCAAAACTGGGCAGATACTCCCAAACTGGTGACATATTCTATAATTAGATGTAATCAAGACAGAAACAAATGTGTGCTCCTGGACTACAATACTAGCTCACCAGAAAGCCACCAGCAGGCCCCTTAGGCACTCCAGCCTATATTATCACCCAGACAAACTGGACTTCTGTGGGTGAAAGGTTATTAAAACCAAAAATCACCACACTTTAGGTTCTTCCAATCCAAAAGGATTAGTCACTCACCCCATGTTAGCAGACGTTAAGGATCTCACCAAAGACAATGCTGTGAGCCAATTTCTTTAGTAAACTAACTACAGTTTTATTAGCTAAGGAAAAAGAAGAGAGTTATTTCATAGGATAAAGCCAGTAAAGTACATTACAGATGAATTAGAGTTTATAAATCCAAAATGTTCTCTGGTTTCCCAGAATGGTTCTGGGGACCTCAATCCTTCTTTAAAAATTTCCTTTGTCAGAGTTCATCAGTCCAGAGATGTGGTAGGTTAGGGTAGCAAGGGGCCTTTTGTTTCCACTTTTATATCTTTGCTGGAAAAATCCTGGCTGTGTCATGGGATTAGCCAGTCCATCACATATGTGCTGGGGCACACAGCTACAATGCCCTATGTGGTCTTTCACCAGCCCTTCATACAAATTACAAATTTTAGCTTGCACCTTTATCTTTGAAATGTGAGGCATCTTTGGGGACAACATGTAGATGCCCTTCTTTACAATTTCTTTGTTATCCCTGAAGAGCTAACCTGTGGGCATTTCTCAAGCTCCCAGCATGTTTGAGATACAAACATACAGCAAAGTTTCATAACTTCACATACAATGATGATACACATATGTAAACAGGATAATAATACTTAACAGAGTACAACTTTTGCAATGATACCTCACATGGCATACTTTGTACAAGATTTATCACAATTTTGCAACAGTGGTAACCATATTAGTGTAGATGATCATCTTCCCTTCTATTTAGCATCTTAAGAAAAACACCCGCTATTGTACAGAACCACTCCATCCATGCTAGAAAGCCTTAGTGTAGATTGTCTGCTAATGTTGTACCATCTTGTCATCTGGACATGCTTTGTGCCATGGTGGGAGTGCAATGCTGCCACATTCCGTACATTTCTGTTGGCATATTCTGGGAAAGGCTGTGACTACACTGAAAGCTGTAGACCAGTTGCTGGTGTGCATAAGTACCATTTTGTCTCACCTTGTTCAAAGCAGGTCTTGCAGACCTGGTGGCTTCAACATTGGTGGAAGCTGGCAACTTAACCCCAATGGAGCTCCACCTTTAGTAGAGCTGTGGAGGATTATTTTAAGAGAAATGGTAGTGTGGTCACAGCCTTAGCATGGCAGTAGCATTAGAGTCATGTACTCTGAGATGTCCTAACACACTGAAAACTGGGCGGAAGGGGTACAAGACACAATTTACACAAACGTGGTTCCTCTCCATCCTGGGAAAAGCTGCATTTTGACTCATTTACAAGAAGACAATCACACACAAGGTTAGGCCTCTGACAGAAGCAACACATTGCCAGATGTCATGGTTATGAACCAAGTTTTAACAATGTTGTGCACAGACACAAATCAAGTATAGACCTCCTGCACACACACACACACACACACACACACCACTATCTAGGCACAGACTTAGTTAACAGATGTAGCGGGCATACACTTTTACTGTCAGGTGTTGAACTGGGCTTGTTGCCAGTGGCTCCATGCATTGATACCTCTTCGTGGGTGCTAGCATTTTATGTTGTATATTCTAAGCTTTCATTAAAAACAAAGTAAGAGCCCTTACGAAGTTGTGAAGAAAACCTGCAAAATGTGAACCAAGTGGAATAAATGCAGTTATATCCAGGCCTGTCTATGGACAGCCTGAAACAATCATTCTGAGAGAGGTGTAAATTGTTTCTATTCATCTCAAAGGGGTGTTTTCAGAATATTAATGGTGCTGATTTAAATGTCGACAATAAATCATTTAACTAATTAAAGCACACAAAAAGGGAGAGAATGATCATATTAAAAAGATCAGCATTATATACTGTGAGTGACATCACACGCAAGTGGAATTTGGCTTGTGAGTGGAACTTGGGAGACTATCCTTTACATGGCAGGCCCAATGACAAAATGCACATCTAGAGTTTGTAAATAGAAAAAAAAGCAAAATGTTCCCTCACTATAGGGTTACTGTGAGGGGCCCAACTTGAAATTTATGAAGCTGTAGAATGTACCCATAGTTTCGGAATATAGCTTAAGATGCCAGAGATGTCTGCCTCAAAACAATTATTACACAAAGAGAGCAAGAAAGGTTTATTTGCCAGTAAATTTTAGGAGAGACCACAATTTTGCTTGTCCTTTCCAGTAGGGTTTATATACCTTGGCTTAGTCCCCATCTTGCAATGTCCTAAACTGGGTCTATTAACATGAATCCCCTGATGGACTACATTTCCCACTTTGCATTATACTCCTCCTTCTGAGAGAGAGATTTGCTTGACCCTCAAGAGCCAGCTTTATCCTTTATCACATAGAGGCAGAGCCATCCCTTGGGTAGGGCGAATTGGGGAGACTGCTCTGAACCTCGCGCTTTGGGAGGCTTCGTGGGCCAGTGCAATTGGCCAGCACAGTTGGTCCCAGAAGAGATGAATTCGTCACTACCACCCTGGGCCCTGCATCCTCCTTGGGACGGCCCTGCATAGAGGAGAGTTCCAGCTCAAGCTATTTATGGGACTCTCTCCATAAATCTAATGGTAACAGCATGAGCTTCTCTCTATACCCCAGACTGCTTCCCCACAGCTGTTTTTACAGACAAGTATAGAAAGGTAGCTCAGGAGAAAGTTCTGTTAATAAACCTTTAAAGTGCTTGTACATCTCATTGTACACCATATATTTTTTAATCTGATCCCTGCAGCAGAAGGGGAGCAGCAGAGCCAAAGGCACATCTAAATCCCACCAAGGAAAAGTAATCCCACACAGCATCCACGATCATAATTTTGAACACATTTACTATAAGTGGCATCCCATGTCAGGATCTCAAATAGATGGAGCTTGTTTTGAGAGTGGATTTTGGAGAGTGGACTTTTACTTTCTCCTACTCTCACATCAAACATGACATCAGTTTACCATTAGTGTTGCAAGTCCCCATATGCTGTTGCTCTGCCAGAATTAATTCAGGTTTGTGGCTTCTACTTTCTCTCATTCTTGGCATGGTGTTAGCTCACAAGAAAAGGAGTCTGAGAACAAGACCAAAAATAACGGAGACTGTGCAAGATAGACAGGCTTGGCTGGTGAGGGATTGTCCAGAGACAGGAAGATTGAAGAAGGGCTGCTGTTAAGTTCAGAAGGAAGCAAGTCTGACAAATTTATAACTTAGGAGACTTGGAGCTGAAGAGCAGGGGAGACAAAAGGGTCAGACTCTGACCAGGCTTGGGATAAAAAGCATTGTCTCATGATTACTTAGAGAATATAACAACGATCTGCCCTTTAGCCCTTAAATTGTAGCACTAGAATGATAGTGAGATGGGAGAGAAATTTAAGCTTCATTTTTAGGTAATTAAAGTCAACCAATCTGAAGGGCAGCAGGAGCCAGTAAATGAACAAACTGCAAGAGTAGCACGAGAACAACGGTGGGGGCACGGGTGTGAAGGGAACATAAAGCAAATGAGTGCAAATGGATATGATTTTAGCAGCACAATTTAACAGTGATAGTTAATGACATGTCAACATTTCCATTCATAAACCGCTGCCTCTCAGTACAAAGGTTTATATCTTGGCTGCAAAAGGGAGTTCCAAAGCTCAAACTTGACATATGGAATCTCCTACAAGGATCATTATTGTCATTTCTATAGTTCCTTTTTTAAAAAAATAATTAAAATGAAGACAATGAACTTCACTGCTAGGAGTGCAACAAAATTAAAAGGGTTTCATAGTATTTTTCACACCAGTTTACAAAACTTGAAAATGATTTTATTTCACAACTGTGATGAAATTCAACAGGCAGTTCTTTCATATGTTTTTTTTAAAACAAGACTTCGTATTTTAAAATCTTAATATTGCTGTGCTGAGCTATCACCGTATGAAGGGTAGCTGTTGTATTCTGACAGTAGAAATATATACAGTGGAGGGAAGTAGCAGTATTCTACCAAATTGGCCATAGAGTGGCAATCTCCATTCATGCCCATCCCATTCTCCTTCCCTGTTTTCCCACTGTCCTCTTGCCTCAATTTGCCCCCTCTCTTGCTTGTATGGGAAGTTATTTTGAAGTAACAGTTGAACATTATTTAGAAATTAGGTCACCATAGCGTCCGCTTCTGTTGGATTTCCGGCCCTGCTAACCTTCAAGCTGTATAATCAGCATGCTTTTTTACATATTCTAGTATTGTATTGTATATTACATATAGGTAAGTATTTGCTAAGGCTGGGTGAATACAAAGCCTGTCAAATTTTTTCACTGAAAATTGAGTTTTTGACTTAGGGGGGAAAATTCGGTAAAAGTGTCTTTGGGGAAAAAAAATTTTGACAGAAAACTGAAAATCCCCAAATGGAGCATTCAATTTTTGATGAAAATTCATTTTTTCCACATAACCTTCTCCCCAGTTCCAACCATTTCTACCACCTACCTCAATATATCTGATTTAAAAAGTTGAGTTCACTTTTCTTGTGCTCACATCTGTTTTATGCTCACTTTCTGTGAACATTCTGGTGATGAATTTACTGGCAGCAATGGGCATTTTATGTGAATAGTCAAATATATTGATGAAAAGCAAATTTTCAACTTTAATGCAAATATTCACATCAGAAATCTGATGCTAAGAATTACACCCATTTACCTGGGAACAAAAACTATACCATGTGATGTATGTGTCCAACCAAACTAAACAACTTCTCTCAGATTTTGAATATCTGCAATGAATTCCTTGTGAACTAAACTAGAGCCCAGAAAATATTTGATTAGCAAATCCATTTAAGAAAACTTTATATTGCTTGAAGATCAATAACAAACAGAAAGATAAACATTATTAATCACTATATACAATGTTAACCACAGAATATTCACTCAGCTCTAGTATTTACTCAACCTGAAATGGTTCCTGCAGAGCTATCAAAATATGTTGGGTAAAATACTGTGTGTATGCTAGAGTAACACTGGGCCAGTAGGGATATTTTAAGTACTGTTGTCCTTTTCAATCCAAGCAGCTAGTGAAATTTCAGAGCCATGGGAATGTTCCAGTTGGAAAAAGAAAATTGATGGAGTCTGGTATTTTCTTTGATGTGAGTTTGTTTATTTACAGAATCCCATGTCTCTGAATGCAGAAGGAACCAAGACCAAAAGGAGCAGTTTCTTAGTTTAGAGCCCCAAACCTCTTCACCCAACACCAGACCCAATAACACTCTTGCTTTTTTGAGGGTCACACTGACTCCTGTATAAGTTCAGTCACAGCTTTTGTTTCAGATGGGGGTTTCTGGTTGCAGTTATTTTAACTGAAGGGTGACTACACACGTATCAATCTCAATGCAGTCTTAACACAACCCAGCACATAACACCAGTCTTGCTAGCACTATTAAGAAACATGTAATCCTGAACATAGAGGCTAAAACTGTATTTGCTCTCCTCTTAGGCTATGTCTACTTTGCATGCTTCCCAGCTTAGGTAGACAGACATGCCAGCTCCACTTGATCTAGTGCACTAAAAATAGCAGTGTAGCCTGGGGTAGCAGAGGCAGCAACTCGAGCTAGCCACCCTGAGTACATACCCAGGCAGTTGAGGAGGCTTTGTATTCAGGAGGTTAGCCTGAGCTGCTGCCCATATTCCCCCTGGCAACACTGTTACCTGTACCACAATAGCTCAAGCAGAGCTAACGTGTCTGCCTACCCAAGCTGGGAAGCATGCTCCCAGCTGCAGTACAGACATAACACCGGCCTTAGTGACTGCACTTTCTGCTTTTTCCTTTCAGGTGTTGATACTCTGTCCATTGCCATGGTATTCAAGTGTCCTGGAGCACAGTTAATGCATCAATCCTTCTGGTATGATGTTCAGAGATAGCTCATTGTGATCATTACATGATATTCCCTATTCTTGGCTTGCACCACCATACCTTGCATCAATAATAATTGATGTCAATCTGCTTTGACTTTCTGAGACTGCTAGCCACCGATTTAATATTTTATTTGTTGCTGATACGTATTCTTATTTGACTTTCAGATTCTCTGTTTTTTTCATTAGGTTCCCCTATCCTCATAGCCTGGTATATTTATCAAGATGATGTTCAAATATAAGTTTGTCTCCAGTTTAAGTACTTTTAAAAAAATTGTTTGATTTTGTGCACAGAAAATTTATCCTTTAGCATCTGCTCTTTTAACTCCACCACCATCAATCTCTTCCAGTGCTTTTATGCGTAGCACAATTTCTCTCAAGCAGGGATGTGACAGCGTAGTTCTCCCGGCTGTGACAGAGTGACAGCTGGTCAGATGGGCAGAAATCATACTGATATTAAGTGGTGTTGCATGCTGTCAAGGTTCCTTCCCCACTCTGAACTCTAGGTTACAGATGTGGGTACCTGCATGAAAACCTCCTAAGCTTATCTTTACCAGCTTAGGTTAAAACTTCCCCAAGGTACAAACTATTTTACCCTCTGCCCTTGGACTTCCACTGCCACCACCAAACGTTTAACTGGTTACTGGGAAAGAGTTGTTTGGAAACATCTTTCCCCCCAAAATCCTCACCAAAACCTTGCACCCCCCCTTCCTGGGGAAGGTTTGATAAAAATCCTCACCAATTTGCATAGGTGACCACAGACCCAAACCCTTGGATCTTAAGAACAATGAAAAAAGCTTTCAGTTTCTTACCAGAATAATTTTAATAGAAGAAACAGTCAAAAGAATCACCTCTGTAAAATCAGGATGGTAAATACATTACAGGGTAATTAGATTCAAAACACCGAGAATCCCTCTAGGCAAAACCTTAAGTTACAAAAAGACACAAAGACAGGAATATCCATTCTATTCAGCACAGCTTATTTTCTCAGCCATTTAAAGAAATCATAATCTAACACATATCTAGCTAGATTACTTACTAAGTTCTAAGACTCCTTCCTGTTCTGTCCCCGGCAAAAGCATCACACAGACAGACACAGACCCTTTGTTTCTCCCCCCTCCAGCTTTGAAAGTATCTTGTCTCCTCATTGGTCATTGTGGTCAGGTGCCAGCGAGGTTATTCTAGCTTCTTAACCCTTTACAGGTGAAAGGATTTTTCCTCTGGCCAGGAGGGATTTTAAAGGTGTTTACCCTTCCTTTTATATTTATGATACATGCTAACCTAATCTCTGAGCTCTTCCACATTCTGCCATGTATGTCGATTTCACTAACAAACATCTGCAGGTTTGTCCTAAATGAGTCTTTTAATATGAGTCTGTCTTTCACAAAACTGAAACAACAGAATTTTCTGATATTTACTTTACATATTGAATTAATGTTGTTCTCACACACAGCTCTACTTGCTGGTAGGTACAGATATTCCTGTGGTACTTTCTGTACGATGACCTAGCTCTGAATGAGAAAGGTATAGTCCTTCCTCTTATCCATACACTTTGAGCAAACTGTGTTCCAGTATCCTCATAACATACTGCCTACAAGCATACCCACTTCTGCTTCTCTGGTTCTGCAAGTAAAAATCCCTGTTGGAAAGTAAATTCTTAATGCTGTCTTTTTTTCTGGTCCTTTTTCTTCCTTGAGGGCAAATGGTAGAGGAGGAAAAATAGAATGTAGGTTTGCAAAAAGCTTTTAAACTGGTTCTCGATGCTACTAATTCAGGTATCACTGACAATTCCTCAGGGACAGGGTGAGGGAGGAGACAGTTCTGCCTATGAGTTATGTGATGCGTAAACCCTAGTGAGGCAGATGAAATGACTAAAAATAGAAGTTAAACACAATGCACCTTTACTGAGAATAGTATTTATGTGCTAGATAAACACACATCAACAACATGTAGGATTTTTGAGGACCAATTAAGGAAGCCCAACAGAACTATTAGGATTCTATCAGCCCTAGTTCTTTAAAAGAGACTGTCCATAGCGTTCAGTTTATTCGCATGTGAAACTAGTTGATGCTTTTATTCAACATGGTTAGACACCAAGTTTCTAAGGTTCTGTACTGTTTTCAAATATGCCATAATGCATCTGTTCCATGCTTCTTGCAAAGATGCAGTGGGCCATGATGTGCAATATAAACAATGATTTTTGTTTAACTGACATTTCACTGTCAAATGTTTGGCCAAAGGGCAATTCTGATCTTGTTTGACCTCTCAAACAAAACAATAACCTGCCATTTTCCCTTTTAACTACTGGCAGGCAGCGTGTCTGCTATTTGGAGTCAATATTTCAGGTCTCATCAAGGAATTCACAAACTACTCCATGCTAACATTCTTTAGTATCCTTTTCCTTGCCCCCCCACCCCCGCAAAAAAAGTATAAATGGATATTCTCAAGGCCTAGCTCTTCTGCAGCACTCTATTGGAACGTGATGGGGTCCTGTACTCAGGCTCTGGTTATCTGGATTGGGGGTGGTCAGCATCATCAGGCTGATGATGGAAATTCACCCCTCTGGTTGAGTTCCTCTGGAGTTTACCCCTTTCAGTCCTCCAATGAAACAAAAAAAGGATGATAACAAGAAGTAAAAGAAATGAATAAACCAGTCCCAAACAAGCTGCCTGCTTCTCTTCATTCAGGGAGTCTTGGGTATGCCTCAATCCATCTCAGTGTCCTCTGGTAATTGTTCACAGTACAACCTGCCTTTCCTTCAGAGTATTTGAACAGTTAACAGGCATAGGGGCAGGCTGGGCCCTCTGTCAGGCCATTCCCCAGGAGCTGAAAGGACTAAACATATATCCCACCCAGAGCTAGGCTTCTCCTCTTTTGAGCTCTTCTTCCAGTCCTCACATGCCTTGCAGGTGTCGCAGGGAGAGGCTACTCAAGCCGAGAGCACCTCCTTAAGTCCTTCCAGTCTGGCTCAGGATTTGTACACCCTGTCAACGGTAGGTATTGAAATAAATTGTCAAGCACAAAGCCATTTTCTTCCCACTGCCAGTACATTTTATTGGTGTATGTCCCGGAGTCAAATGGTATGGTCTCTGTCCCAGCCTGTAACCAGTTCCTTGGAGGTACCCCTTTAGTGTGCCTGACCCCAAGCATCCACACAGTTCCACAGAGGCAGGCTGGTGGCCTCCACGGTGCTGAAACTGGACCTTTGAGCACTAGCAATCCCTGGCTATCTCTCTCTGCCTCCTGGTACCAAGTCCAGCCAAGCCAGACTCCTGTGGGAGGCTTGTTCTTTATCCCTTCAGGGTGAAATGCTCTGAATAAGTAACTGCAGTGACAGGAGACAGCCCTTTCAAACAAGGGAACAATTAAGTAGTCGTGGTCTACACTATATACTTACTTCAATATAACTACATTGCTCAGGAGTATGAAAAATCTGCACCCCTGTGTGACACAGTTATATAGACCTTAACCCCCTGTGTAGACAGCGCTTCTCCACTGACATAACTACCGTTTCTCATGGAGGCAGAGTTATTAAACTGATGGGAGAGCTTAGAGAAGCAAAGGTTAAGTGATAGTCCATATTGGCTAATGCTCTTCTTGAGCCATGCTGCTGTAGGAACCATCTCCACTTCCCTTTTCTTTGTCTCTCTTCCTTTGTCTTAGACCCAGGTGAGATTTCTGGGAGCTTGTAAACACAGCCATGTGACACCTTTGTCCCCCTTTGTCTGCTGAGTTTTTGCTCTGCTTCCCTGCAGAAAGGGTAGGGAAAATCTCCTCTTGGCTGATCATCATTAGGTGTGAATGTTCCAAGCATCGGGAGTTTCTTCTATCTCCTCCAGATCTTCCATTCACATATGTAACTTCTATTCAGTTAGTTAATGACTTTGGTCTCCACCGGCTAGGCTTCTACATGAGTCAGATGCCTTGTCCCTTTTCTTTATATTCAGTGCATAACAGTACAAAGCACAGAGAGGCACGGAGGCATAGGAATCATAAAAAATATTACCAAAATACCTACATTCATCACAGCATGAAGAAGAGAAAAGAGGCGGAAAAGGTCCAGGGTTGAATCATACAGAAAGTTTAATATAAAATTCAAGAAATATGAGGTCTCTACCACTTTGCTGTAGGTGAGCTCCTTCAGACCAGATTCTGGACCACATAGTATAACAGAGCAATATGTCACCATATTACTGGCTACGTAGGACTCCTGACATAGTAAAATCCTATTCTCAGCACAAAAGTATATTGATATGGCATTATGGTTATATCTGTATATTTAATATTCTGTTAATTAAATTCTAATTAATGTTCTGTTTAGAGGTAGGACTGCAGGCTCAGTGCTGGCACCATTTGGAGGTGTAGTTTCATTACTAGGATAGGTCAAAAATTTTCATCTACAAAGGTCTCTCTCTTTTAAATAAACCTTTTCAAGAAAATTATGGAATTTATCTAAATTTTCGGGGGGGGGTGTTTGTTTTTTGCAGAAATCTGATGTGACACTATTACTAGATATTTATCAAAATGTCTGTCCAAATCATTATTGAAAATGTTTCATTTACTGAAAATCTAGTTTTCAATAGAAAATGTTGATTTGGGGAAACACAAAATGCAGACAATGATGTAAAATCTTTTGATTTAAAAAACTGCAAAATAAAAATCAGGGAAAATTGAGAGTGTCAGTGATAGGAATCTGGGAAAAAGGAAAGGGGGAAGACAAAAAGTAGGATTTAAGGGGGCGGGAAGCTGAGAAGATGCAAAGCTTTAACATTTCAACATCCAAATGGCTCTGCCAAGTAACTGGGAAACATTACTCTCCAAGGTTAACACTTGCCTAGGAACGAGCTATGCTTTTCTCAAAGGTGTCCAAAGACAGTTGCATTCCTTAAGGATCTATGAAAAGGCAAGGCAGCCGTGGTCCAGGAGAGCTACTCAGCTTGTCAATATCCTCTAGAGTGTTGGTAATGGGGAGCTTAGGAGACCAGAGATCAGTGAAGGTGAAATACTGATTTATTCCTCTGGCAATAATATTCTCCTTTTCAAAGAAATGCTGTCCATGTTGTTTTTCTGAGGACCCTGAAATGTGACCACTGCAACAGCAAGGATAGCAGAAGGATCACCAGCTCCAGTCTTACTCAACCACCTCCAAGCTAGTTGGTACTCTGAGATACTGGAGAAGACCCTGGTTCCTATAAGGCAGCCATGAGCTCCATCAGAGTTAGTTGATTTTGGATAGGGCTGGTACTACAATGGAGAGAAATATTCAGATAACTGAAAGAGCAGATAAGAGGACATCATGCCTATTCAACAAGTGAGACAGTGTCCCCTCCTCCTCCATCCTTTATTTTGGGCCATCATTCAACAGAGCAGCTAAGTGTATAGCTCCCAAGTCATGCTTTCTGTTTTTTGTGAGGGAGAGGGGAAAAAGAAGGAGGAGTACAGGTAGGGCTGTTGGATACCAAAACCACCTGAAGTAAGAACAACAGTGGAACAGCTTACCAGCCACTACCCACAGCCAGGAAGCCCTGTGCAAACCAATGTGGGTCTGATGTTTAGTACAGTACCAGAAGTTCACCAAAGTAATGAAAGTTTTAGGTTGAACTTAGTATAGTCTCATCAGCATTCATAGCTATTGCCACTGACAGCCTGGAAGAGAAAAATGAAACACAAACACAAGGAGAGAAGATCAAAGAAAAGCAGTGAAAAACCCTCAGCTGTGCTGTGATCTTTTTTCCTTTCCTGGTTCATCCTCCCAGCAACCTACCTCACTAACAACATTTTGTCATTGCTAGGCTTTAAAGCTACAGACAGTTCGGAAAGCATACAGAGATCACACAGCTTAGGAAGTAGCTTCTTGTTCTGGATGAAAGAAGACTGTAATAAGAAAATAGTATATATAATAGAAATGTGTTTAAATCAACCCTAATGCTATCTACTAGACACCATTAAATTGACCTTAGACTATCATGCTTCTATCCCTGGCGTATGATTGCCTTGTTTAGATAATTAATAGAAATTATTTAAAGTGAGTTTAGTGTTGTGAAAGCAATTGGATTGATAATCCTAGAGGTAACAATTTTTTTTTGCCAGCAGAAGGAGTGTAACACAAGCTCATGGGGACCAGATAATATCAATAAGAACTTTCCATTACTAGGTCATCCTTAGTTTGGTTTGGCCAAGAAGAAAATGACAGAAAATTGCTACCATCCAATTAATGGATGCCTAGTAGCCTTTGTGGAATAACTGTTCTTACTCCACTTCCTGTCCTAAAGAAAAGAATAACTAGTATTAAATGGCACTTGTTATAGGGTATACAAATCCCACACTGAGCAACAGGGCAACAGGAGCTGCCCTGGGCTCAGCAAGCCCTGCCCCACTGCACCTGCAAGGGATGCACAGTTTGGAGGAGGAGTTAAAAGGGAGCAGAACAGCTCATTTGAAGGCAGGCCAGAGAAGAGAAAGGACCTTTACCTTGCAGCTCCTGAAGAAAGGACTGAGGGAAAGCAGAATGTCTCCCACCCACAGCTGCTCAGAGGTTCCTCCATAAGAGAAGGGAGGATCGGCTTCTGATTGACCCTGAGAGGGAGGCATTTCCCCCTCTCACATACTAACCCAATCTATTTTATTTATTCCCTGTGTTTTGTTTATGGACTGCCCCTTGAAGGGGAGAAACTTGGAACTGACCTGGCCCAAGGGCCAAGGCATGAGAGGAGGCAGCAGCACTCCAAGTGAGAGAGCGTTACTATGCCTGGACATGAAGAAGCACCATGTGGTGAGCTGACCCCTTCACACTTTCCTGTACAGACTGCAAACTGTGGACAATAGAGGGGTGGAAGGAAGTGGCCAAGGGATAGCAGCCTTAAGGCACTTCTGGCTGTCAGACCCTTTTGTATCCCTCACAGGCCCTGGTCTGGAGTCTGGTGGAGTGGGAGAGCCCAGGCTCCCCTACCAAAACCCCCTCTGCAGGTCGAAGGACCTAAGCCCCTGACCTCTAGGCAACACTCCCCATGAGCAAAGAGCATCTCAGCATCCTAGTTACCAGTCTCAGTAGTCTTTAGTTAAATTGTAGGCTTTTTAGGGCAGGGACAGTCTATATTGCTGTGCCTGTACAACACCTAGCACATTCTTCACTGGTCTTTAAGAATTACCATAACAAACATAACAAGCTCTATTACTCTTACTAGTGTTCTCTCCACATTAAAGTTGAAACACATTTGTGTGACAGCATACCACTGCTGTTTCCATCTCTTCATTCCTTGCCAAACAAGGTAAACAGAGTAAAGCCCAATTTTTTCACTCATGTCCAGCAAGAATTGAACCTGCCTGTTTGAAGATCCATCATATGGCAAATCTTCTTGTAAACTTTCCAGTATTGATATACCATCTGGAATGACAACAGACAACTCTTCCAAGGATTCAGCTCTGGTGGAGGTTATCACGCTGTCTGGAATGGCTCACAACTGTGAGTGTGTACGTCAGAGCAGATTGTCCGAAAACAAGGGCAGACACCCCAAACTGGTGGTGTGTTCTATGATAAGATATCACCAAATCAGTAACAACTGTGAACTCCTGGATCACTGTAACAGTCTTACCATGGAGTCCCTTAGTCTCGCTAGCCTATCTTGCCACCCTGACAAACTGGATTTTGTGGTAAAAGGTCACTTAAACCCAAAATCACACATCAGGTTTCTCTCAGTCCCAAGAGACCAGTCACTTCTCCCACATTGCTTTGTACTCCAGATCTTGCACCAAAGACAACGTTGGTAGCTTTGAACTGGATGAATGCATTCAAAAATGTAGCCCTGTTTTCTTTTTTAACTTACTTGACACAGTATATAGGTAATCCTTTTTTAATGTGACTCTCTCTCTTTCTCTTTTTTTTTATTACATTACTCCCCCTTAGAATAGTTATAAAAGGATGGCATTGGATGCCAAATGGAATCTTCTCTATGGAAAAAATAGCAAAGCCAGGTCCATAATTCTCTTGATATGAGGTAAAATTTGCACAGTAGAGATGCCCTAACCTATTGGCCTTTTGCAGGTCTAGGGTTTGCTTATCTCCCCTCCCACCATCAGACCTGCTCATCCATGTCTCTTCCACAGCATCTGAGCTGGGATTACTCCAGTAATGGACAAGAACTGCCTGATGGCTCAGCAGAGCAGATATGGGGTCTCCCCATCCATGGAGCCTTGCTGACTTCAGAGGAGCTCCCCTGGGCATAGGGGTCTTCCAATGTGGAGCTGCTTGCAGGATCCAGGTCCATTTCAGGCAAACACAAAAAATATATAGGAATCTAATTCTGAAAGAAGATAATACAGTGACATAAGATGATATTATGACAGGTTTCAGAGTAGCAGCCGTGTTAGTCTGTATTAGCAAAAAGAAAAGGAGTACTTGTGGCACCTTAGAGACTAACAAATTTATTAGAGCATAAGCTTTCGTGAGCTACAGCTCACTTCATCGGATGCATTATGTTGAGACTTTGCAAAATGAATGGGTTTCAAATAGAAAAGGGACCAAGTTACAAATATGAGATTTAGGTAGAGATTTATAACAACCCCAGGGTCAGCTAGCAAGATTGTTAGCCAGACCTTGAATTTCTAGTGGACAGCTCTAGGCAGAGCACAGGAACTATATTTTTAGATTCCGTTTGGCAATGGAAAGCACGTCTGTCAAAGCAGGAACAGTTTTTGAAACCACAATGGAAATACTTCATTCCTCAAGACAAGGACAGAAGAATAAGGGCAGCAGCTTTACGTTAAGCACACTACATTAAAAATATTTATTCATATTTACTTATTTATATACAATCAAATTAGAGACAGACCCAACCCAAGTCCCTCTTCCCATGAGCTTTGAGACTTTGAGACTTGCATCCAGCTTGCTGCTTTCTCAAGCTGAGTTTTCAAATGGCTTCCACTGAGTTTAGCAGAAGAACATACTGTGGCTCATCTAGTGATGTCATCAAGTTGTCCGGTACCTCCACGTAGCAGTATGTTTTAGGGCTTGTCTACACGTATGGTGCAGCTGCACTGCTGTGGCGCTTTAGTGAAGGCGCTGCTACACCAATAGGAGGGCTTCTCCCATAGGCATAGTTAATCCAGCTGAGGGTAGAGACTCAGGAGTGTGGATTTTTCACACCTCTGAGTATTACAGTTATCCCAATGGAAGTTTGTAGTGTAGACCTGGACTTAATCAATGAGTAGCACTGTTACTAGGAAAGATCAGCTTTTAGTATTCTAGCATTCAAAACAGGGTTCTTGGAGGAGGAAGGACAGAATTAGTCCCTGATAGTTGTGCTGTTGGTACATGACAGAGAGAAGAGTATTTTTCATTCTAGTACTTGAACCCAGTTGAGGGTAGGATCTTTCACAAGGAATTATGAGGTTTTAGAAACAAACACTTTTAATGAAATTCCTGGTCAGCACAAAGAGCCTCTATTCTTCATTGTTGTTGTTTTTTAAGTTTTTCTCTGCATCGCCCAAGTCTACTTCTGCAAGTAGGAATCCTCTGTTCTAGGCAGAGCTCCATAGCCTCTGTTGCAGCTCTGAGGCTTCCTGTGCTCTGCATGGGGCAATGGCTAGCCACGCAAATAGCAGCAGATCTTCTGCTCATTCCTACTTCATTATGAAGGAACGCACAGGGTGAGCTCTGCAGAATTCTGCCTGCTCTCTCTGTGCACTCCCCAAAACCTGTTCCCCCCTTTACTAATACAATCACAGGGCTGGAAGTGGCCCAAAGTGATGAAGGTTCTAAGTGTTTCACTTTCCTGATACAGCTCTAAGGTGCTAGAAAGCAAACCATGAATAAAATTGACTCAGGATATGGATTAAAAAATGGCAATATGTACAGGATAGAATGTAAATCGGGCAAGGCCTCACATTACCCAGCCCAACCTTTGTTTGGCAAATAAATAACTTCCACCTTAACAATAATGCAGAGCATCACAGTCTACTCTATATATTTTCAATTTCCTCTAAGCGATAAGCTTACTGAAAAATATAAGAATTTTAATACAGGACAAAGGATATGAAAAAACACGATTATTATTCTAGGCTCTAGTAAGTCCCAGGAATCAAACATGCTTGAAATATTCTGCCTTTTGCAATTGAAAGCATTCCCTCATTAATCTCACAGTAAAAGTTGCACAACCTTATACTGCATTTTATAGAAAGAGCCTGTCAAGATTAGAATAAAAGTCATCCAATGTCCTTTTCCACACACACACACACACACACACACACACACGTTGTTATAAGGTTCCTCATCAGTCTTCTGTTCTCAGATAAAAGATACACAGTTTTTTTTAACCTTTCTTCATAATTCTGGTTTCCAAAATCTTTTATCATTTTTGTGTTCTCCTCTGGACTTTCTCCACTTCATCACTTGGTGCCCAGAACTTGACATAGTACTCCAACTGAGGCCTCACCAATGCTGAGTAGAATGGGACAATTATCGCCCATGTCTTACACATGATAACCCTGTTAATACACCATAGAACGATATTATCTTTTTTTGCAACTGCATCACATTGGTGGCTCCTATTCAACTTGTGATCCACAATTACCTCTAGATCCTCTTCAGCAGTACTACCACCAAGTCAGTTATTCCCCATTTTGTAGTGGTGCAGTTGCTTTTTTCTTCCTACATATAGTACTTGGCACTTCTCTTTACTGAAGTTCATCTTGCTGATTTCAGACCAATTATCCAAATTTATCCGGGTCCTCATCATGTTCTGCAAATAAGTCTGGTTAGGACTCAGCTTCATGTCTTCTCATAGGGTTGTCCATGGCTGAGAAATTCTTTGCCAAATATGCCCTGAATCTCCAGCTCCAGAAATCCTGAATACTGAGTCTTTGGAAGAACATAGCTGACTTGGTGGCTCAGTAGTTCATGAATCTGGTCTCTCAAGGCAGCCAGCTATTCTATTAAAAGCCTTCAAAATTAAGACCATACTGTTGATTTGGACCCAGAATAAAATGGACATCCCATGGAAGACATGGAACAACAATCTAGGTAAGCAGGGAGCTTTTCTGGTCTCCTCCTCGCTCCCCCTTTTATCTCCTCCTCCTTTCTTATCTCATCCTCCCTAATCCTTTTATCTGTTTTGTTCAGCTGTCACATCACAATACATAGGCACATCTTTACTTTTAAGCATCTGAATGGCCCAACTGTGGACTACTCACATACTGAGAGTTCAGCCTGTACATAAACCTTTGCAGGATCAAGGATGATTCACATGCTTTGAAGTTAAGCATGTGGGTAAATCTTTGCAGGATCAGGACTGTGTACTGTAAAATATTTATTTATTTATTTATTTGGTCACAGACTATCTTTTTAATACTTGTCTGTACAGTGCCCAGCATAAGGGGGGGCTGATCTTTTGTTAAGGTTTCTTGGCAACACAGTAATATAAATAAATAATGATGGTATGAGTCACACAAAAAGACCAGTTCCAATTGGAGGGATAAAAAAAGGAAGGTTATGTTTGTCATTGAGGATGCAAGTGAATTAGCAGTTTACCACTCCTATCAGTGGGAAATGGCATGTCACAGATAAACAGTTGTACAAAAATAACAAATTTCACTTACTGTACACTCCACTAGAGCTTTGTTGCAGATGTGCGTTTTTGGAAAATTATGTGCTAAGTGGGGGGTGGGGGGGATTTTTTTTGTTAGTATTTGTATAATGAGAATTGTTTTCTAATATATTTTTAATGTGTAACTTACCCCTTACTGCCAACCGCCCTTTGAATGAAATCATGCTTCTCAGTGAATATTTCTATATACATATTTTATAACCCAACTAAATAAAAAATAACTGTATAACTACTTCAGGTTAAATTGTTGAATGAGTGAAAACAGTTCCATTATACATTTGCTTTTATTTATTTTCAGCATTTTGCAAGGAAACCTCATAGAAGCAAAGTCTTATTTCCACTCAAGTTCATACTAAAAGACAATAAGCATTCATTTTCATCCTGAATAGGAATGAAACATTAATGTACTGTGGATACAGAGCACCTTCACTATAATTGGAAGTATAGAGTATTAGCTGCAGACTTATTGAAACCTGGTATAAACACCAGCCTGCTTTAATATGCAAATTTTGTGGGTCTCTAGAGTCCTTTTTAAATCAGGGTGTTCTATGCTAAAAAAAAACATGCAGGGTTATTATTTCCAATGTGAGAGGCATTAACACCATATTAAAATGAAAAATAATCCATACTAATGACCTTTTCCTCAGCACTGCTAGAAAAAAAAATAACATGAATAAAATCAAGCAAATAAGTTGTCTTTGTGACCAAACTGAATGAACACCTCAACACCCAAAGACAAAAAAAAAACACTCAACTTCATGTCAATTGACAATGTTATGAACCAATCATTGGTTTAAAATGGACTTTTAAAATGTGAGACACTTGACTTATCTGAGATCTCACTCCATGCACGCATAGGGAGGAAAAAGTGAAAAGCAATGAAGGTTAATGGCAAGTATTTCCAGTATTTAGGGGATATGCCTGTGGGGAGAATTCCTCATTCAGTCATCTTTGTGTTTTAGAGAGAGGCCAAATAAAATTATGTACAGAAAATTAATAAGAGAATAGGGACTAGTAGGAAGGCTCTATTGCAAGATGGAAGGAGCCTGGGAAACACAAGCAGCCACATTGGAATCAGGTTAAAAGAACAAAACAAGGTTACCTTGCTGCCCCCTTCCTCCCCCACCTCAAGGCCCATTTACACTGTCCAAGTGATATAAAGGAGCTTAAGAGTCTGTCTACACTGGAGCTGGAGGTGTAATTTCCAGTTTGAGTAGATGTATGTGTAAGCAGAGTCAGGATGAGTTCTACCCTGACAGCTGGTGGTGAGTTGTGGCAAGTTGTGGAAAAGAACTTCAGGAGCTGATCTCATTTGCATAGGCACACCCACCCCGCCTAGCACGAGCCCATAGCTGCCCAAATGGTCACTTTGGCTGCTGTGGGATCCCCAGTTTCTCTGTTATTGGGCAGGAAGAATAAATTGTAATTATCCTGATTATGTGAATCAAGGACAGTGGAACTGTACTTGGCCTTTTGTTATGATGGAGGGACTCGCCATCAACTAAATAGCACTCGCTAGGCAAGGGACATGGGTTCCAAAACTCTGGATGGAGAGATGCTGGGGACAGGTGTTAATGTCTGGTGGTATGGGGCCCCTGGTGAGGGCCTTACATGTTAATTGCACTTTCTCCTCTTTCCACTGTGGAATATCAGAGCTAATTTTGATTATCTTAAGAGTCTAGTTACAGGCTACTGAGCTGAATTCACTTTGGGCTAATGGTGCACTAGCACTGAGGCTCCCCTACTACAGGCTGAAATCACTGAGTGTTGTGTTAAGTAGTGGGGGAGCCTGAAGATATATTGGGGAGCAGTTTATTTCTGCAAAGATTCAGTGTTTCTCACTAAATTCATTACAATAGGAGGAAGACTGAATAATGGAGTCCTTGATGTTTAAGAGAGTCCCAGGTTTCTCTGTGGATTTTCTCAGGCAATCAGCACTAGCAGATTGCAAGGAATGCATTATTTCTAAAGGTTGCCTAAGTGAAATTATATCATGATGGGTTTTCAGCTTGTCACAGCTAATGCTTTTCTTACAATGGCAGAAAATTAGCCTGCATGTACCTGCTGACTAAATGTTGTAGAGGGTTACTCATTTAAACATACATCAAGAGCATGGCATCACGAAAGCCTTGACCCTTCAAATACTACCATGTGACATCCTTAACTTTAGCATTGAAATGAGTGAGGCTGCTCATGTTCATACTGATAAGCGTGTGCTGAAGTATTTGCAGGACTGAGGTCTAAAACATAAGTGGAAGGGAAGAGGGACACTTGGGAGTATTGTTCAGTAGTCCCACAGGTTTTCTGAGGTTACCATTATATAGTAATGCCATGCCATTCACCTCAAGATGCTCTTATTCCTGGCTTTTTGCTACAGTGATCCTACACTTATCTTAAAACACCACCAAGATACATGATTACTTGGGGCCTTGCACTTTTAGAGTGTCACCCAGCTAGCAAGCTAGGCTAAACAATCCTTCAGTACAGCATCAGCAAGTTTTTATCCAATTCCCCCTGGGGGAAGAAATCAGGGCTCATCTTCTTCTTCATATGCAATTTACTAATGCGTGTTTTCATAATGCCCATAAAGTCCAAGGATTTACTTCCATCACATGCCTATCACTATGATTTCCAAATGCCCAGCCAGAGGTCCTGGGGCCCTGAACATCATTAACGCCAGCCTGGCTTCTCTTCTTTCCTTTATATCTGAGTTTTTAGACTGATACAGTAATAGGATTATGAAGGGCTTTGTCAGTTTTCAGCAATTTCCTATGAACACTGATGCAAACTATGAGTGACACAAGTCCATGTAGAGTTTCCTATCAAGGAGAGGACATACTATTTCTCCCCTCTCCCCTCACCTTCACTACACCAGAAGGTTTGATCTCCAAATAATAATAATAATAATTAATAATAAATAATAATAAAATAATAAAACAGTGGATGCCAGGGAATCTCCAGAGCTGTGCACCAGCTCACAGCTAGGCTGACTGGGGTGTCCCACTGAACCTGAAGCCCCACCCCAAAAGAAAGAGAATTAGGAGGATATAGTGGGCAAGGGGGAAGTATGGAGAAGGGAGATGGGTAAGTTAACACTACCCCAGACAGAGAACCTAATGGGAAACAGGGCAAGAATTACTAAAATTTGGTGGTGGAATGATGCCACAGGCAGATCCCAACACCCCAAAAGGGGTTTCCATGCAATCAGGGGAAGAGAGGAAAATATAAGCCTTGCCAGGTGGGGCTCTAATAATTTTGCACATCATCCACTTGCAGCAGGAGATGCTGTTCATGTTTCTCTATTCTCCTTGTGTGTATAGTTAGCCCTGATAATTGTGTGGGCGTAGGGATAAAGAGTTTGAATCAGAACATTCAAATAATAAACTACACTTCATTATAAAGGAAGCAGTGATCAAAGTCTGCTGCTCTCATAACAGCATGGTGATGGGAGCTATATAAAAACCTATTCAACAGATATTACAGTATTTGCAGAGATTGGAGAAGTTTTTGATTTCCCAGAATATGTAGAAAATTAAGGAACAGATTCTGTCATCCTTAGTCATGTCATGTTAAATAGGAACTTACTCCATGAGAAATCCCATTGACTTTGAAGCTGTAAAATGCTATTTAAAGAGAGCACAGAAATAAGAATCTGGCCCTAACATATTTGGAAGTTTTGCAAATTTTATAACTTTTTAAAATAATTTTGCTAAGAAATCTTTTTCTCCTTCTATAGAAATGGCCATAAAACATGAAAGTTTTTGTAAATATTGAATTCATTAAAGGCCTAATAATCAGAAAGTTCTAAATGAATGGACTCTGAGTTCTCCCATTTCTTTTCTGTAATACTCCACCGCATTTCACATTTTTGCTCAGCTTTTTGTTGTAGTCACATTATTGCATACGGTGGTTGACTCCCATCTACCATTTTGAGTGAAAATACAGTATAGACAGCAGGGAGAGCTTTAGACTAAAAGAAAATGAAAGAGAATATGAAAGTGTGAGTAGCTCTCATGTGCTGATGGATATGCTACATGATATTAAAGGAAACAAAAACAGGATTAGATTTAACAAGGAGCTTCCTAAATGCAGTTCATTAGCCTCCCATTATTGTCCTCAGAGAATAATTCATTGCTTAAATTGGTAAACAAATTAAAAACCATATCAACTGTACAACATGCCATTCTTTACAAGAACACAGCTTGAATGTTTGAACTGAAATCAACTGCTTAAAATACAAAAATATTTTAAAGTTTACACAAAATGTTAATCCTTTACTAAGTTGCTTGTTTGTACCTTGGAGTAGAATGCAATAGTAGTAACAACAACCAACTGTAGCTCTTTTTATGCTGAATGATCCCAATGATCTTTACTAAGTGTCACAAATTCTGCCTCAGGACTCTTGCACAAAGTTCTCAGTGATGTCAATAGGAAGCCTGTGTACGAAAATCAGACTGTACAGTTTAGCCCTGTACAGGATAGGGAGTGAGTGAGAATAAAATATACAAGTGGCAGCGGCAGTCAAAAAAGCAAACAGAATGTTAGGAATCATCAAGAAAGGGATAGATAATAAAACAGAAAATACCCTATTGACTCTATATAAATCCATGGTACGCCCACATCCTGAATACTGCGTGCAGATTAGGGTGCCCCATCTCAAAAAAGTTATATTGGAATTGGAAAAGGTTCAGAAAAAGGTAACAAAAATGATTAGGGGTATAGAATGGCTTCCATATGAGGAGAGATTAATAAGACTGGAACTTTTCAGCTTGGAAAAGAGGCAACTAAGGGGGGAGATGATAGAGGTCTATAAAATCATGAGTGGTATAGAGAAAGTAAATAAGGAAGTGTTATTTATTCCTTCTCATAATACAAGAACAAGGGGGCACAAATGAAAGTAATGGGTAGCAGGTTTAAAACAAACACAAGAAAGTATTTTTTCATGCAACGCACTGTCAACCTCTGAGGGTGTTGGGAAGGCCAATACTATAACGGGGTTCAAAGGGGAGCTAGATAGATTCATGGAGGATAGGTCCATCAATGGCTATTAGCCAGGATGGGCAGGGATGGTGTCCCTAGCCTCTGTTTGCCAGAAGCTGGGATTGGGTGACAGGGCATGGATCACTTGATGATAATCTGTCTGTTCATTCCCTTTGAGGCACCTGCCATTGGCCACTGTCAGAGAACAGGATACTGGGCTTGATAGACCTTTGGTCTGACCCAGTGTGGCCGTTCTTATGTAAGTGAAAGTACAGCAGAAATTTTGGTAGGCGCTGTGTAAATAGTAAAGGTGAGGGAATATTTTGCTCCCTCCCTTTTTTCTCCTTGCAGAAGTTTCATGAGTAGAATTTCTAGAATGTACTTGTTATTTGTAAGTACTCAGCAATCCTTTTGTAAACATTGTATTCTGTGAATGGATTAAACAATTCATTTTGAGGATTTGATACTCCATAAGCAAAAGTCAAACTGTTGGTCTGTATTGATTATTACCTAAGTCAATGTGACCTAGAAACCTCTCAAAACCAACTGACAAAAAGATTTCAATAGCCTGCGCTTGGTATGTACATTCTGGTTCATCGATGAATATCATATGGTGAGGTCTTAAATGAAAGTCAAGGTCAGATTGGTCATTAATAATGTTGTGAAATGTATGCACAAATACTATGCAAGGAGTTATGTATGTACACTAAAAGTAGTTGACAAAGGAGTTTTTTGTCTGCCAGACAAAGGATATTTTTTTCACCTGTCCCTCTTGGTCCACATGTAAATTAAGCATTGTAAACTATCACAACAGAAGCCCCATTTACATACAAAATCTTTGTGGGGGGATGTGAAACCAACAGGGAGAATGAACACTGGATAATAAACTACAGGGGAGTCAACCTGACTGAGGTACAAGCAATAAACTTTAGAGAATATAAGGAGAATGCAAGAAAGCCATCCCTTTATCCTGCACCTAGGAAGTAATAGCGCAGTGAAATTACATTCATAAAAATGAGAGCTCAACCATGCTTGGCTGAAACACTGCAAAGGACATTTGGGGCGAGATAAGGTTCTTTATACCAAAGGTTAGCATGTTGTATTTAATCTCTAGAAATTGTGTTATCATTTTGTTTTATATGTAACCCTTTTGTTTCCATTATCCTTGAATCTCTTGAATCTAGAGCCTTTAATAAACTTGTAGTTGTTTTCACTATAGAATATATCTCAGTGCTGTGGTAATATACAAGGAGCTGATACTAAGTTGAATTATTCAAGCTGGTATGTTCAAAATGTTTTAAGAAAAAGAAACCATGAACTCAAAATTAAATGCAGTACACCAGAGTACTTGTTCTAATATTCGCAGTATTGCTTGCACTTTGAAGTACACAATTTTAAGAAATGGAAGTTTCAAAACTAAGTTGTTGGTCTTTTTTTAAATCTATTTGGATTTTTTGATATACTTAAATGTTTGGGATAATTTCATGTCATCTTCCCAAGCTTTTGGCAAACTTAATGGCCACTGAGCCAACCTCGAAGCAGATCCGGCTACACTTACTCACATGAGTAGTCCTATTTAATTCAAAGAGGATGGGGGAAAAAATTCATGCAAATAAACTTAGTCATGTGAGTCATGTGACTGCAAATCAGGCCTTAATTATATTATTGACATATTAATTGCTGATAAAGATTTAAAATATTATATAGAAGCCTGTGTTTCAGGAATCAGAGCAGAATTACCTTTTGAGAATGCAGTTCCTAATCTGCAAGAAATTACAATACTAATTTCTAGGATATGGCTCATTAAAGGAGATAAATTATCCACTGGAAACTAAATGCAGTATCATCTAATGGACTGAGTGCAGGCTTGGTTATATAGTCAATGTTTTTCTAATTTTGATTTTTTTGTTGATTAATTTTATGTTGAAATTTGAAATTTTCAACCAAAAAAACCCTTAAGAAACATTTTGACAATATTTTAACAATGTTTTTCAGGTTTTAACCAGTTATATGATTAGTCAGGCTGTTTCAATTTTTCAAACTATTTCAATAAAATTTTGAAGAAGAAGGAGAAGAAAAAAGAAAATTTAAAAGAAAAAAAGTTTAAAATTTCTAAAAAATGTAGTTACAAAATTAACTGGTATTTCAACTAGTTGTTTTTGGGAGCAGCAACTTGACTTCTAATCCCATCCCTCCAACCATTCTCTGTGTACTCTTGAAGAAACTGAGAGTGAGAGAGGGCATACGCACATCTTTCAAATTTGGGTACCCAAACTAAGCACCTAATTAAGTGGCCTAATTTTCAGAGGGGCTACTGAAGCTCCTTCACAGCTCCTACTGAAGTCAACAGATAATCCTGCTGCTTGGCACCTGCAGAGATACCACCCCGGCAAAAAGTTGGTTTCTAGGACTATTGATAAATATCTTGTGAGCTGAAAAGTCAGTCTGAGTTGGGTGATTAACTCCCATAGGTGTCTTTGGAAAAATCACAGTCTAAATAGTGAGAGGTATATTACTTATTGCATCTTAGATCTACTAAAAAAGGTAAACACAAAGGCTAAAATCCTGACTCTACTGAAGTCAATGGCAAAACTCCTATTGATTGTCCATTTGCATAATCCCTAGCACAATGGGATCCTGGTCCATCTCTCAGACTACTAGGTGGTATGATAATATTAATTTAAAGGGTCCAAAGCTTTCAATGAAAAAGAAAGATGTGAATTACTGGTCACCATTGATCTGTTCTTTGTCTTAATTTTTATTAAAATATAAAAGGTTTGGAGGACCGGGTATACAATATATCAGAAGAGGGTAAAAAGAGGGTAATTGGATAATACTAGTGCCATCACTTTATTGCCTCTTGTCAGTTATTATCCTTACATTTACTGTTGCACCAATGAGCATAATGTTCTCTCTCATCTCTTCTGTATACCTAATGAATATATAAGGGAATGTTTGGGGCTACTTTTGTGAAGTCTAACTTAACTTCTAAGAACACACTATTTAATGTAGAAAATCTTGCACGAATACTTTATGCTTAGCTCATTCAAAACAGTTTCTTTTTTAATGCTTTGTGCAATCCATGTTAGATGGAAGGTTATTTCTTTTCTTATTTATGAGGTTTTTGATGCATGCTCTGAAAGCACCACAAACCCTATGATGTACTTCAGGGATACACAGCCCTGAAAATGGGGAGGGAAAAAGCAAAGAGATGTGGCCTTGTGCTACCCTGTAATACTCATGGACAGCATTTTCTGTTCATTCACCTTGATTCTGTGGTATGAGTGCACTAAAAATAGAATCCTGAGCGAGTCCCCCTGGGGGTCTAAGTGCAAGACCGTTCAGGGTGAGATTCTTGCCAATTTCTGCCTAAATGTACTCATTACCATTATTGCTGTCTGCATTGCAACCCAGTGGGCTTCTCTTGAGCTTTTTCAAGGATTTTCTAGAGTAAAACTCCCTAACCTATACATCACACTGTGAAGTTTTGTGTCTGTACATGTGTGCTTACATGTACATCATGGAATGCATTTTACAGCTAAACACAAAACTTCATCATCATTCCTAAAAGGTTGGTAGATAAAAACAGTATACATCCTCCAAGAACAAAGGTAATATGAGGCTTTGCCATGTAAATATTCGTACATTTTCATTCACTTCCCATTAGGAAGGAGCAAAAAAAAAAAAATCCTGTGGAACCTCAGTGCTTGAAGAGTGATGAATATTTGACAGACATTGCAAAGAGCATCTGTTGGGAGGTAGAGTGAGGGAGAAGTGAAGTGCTAGAAGGGAGGGAGAAGGAAGCACTTTCCTCCCCAGATGAGTTTCAGAAGAACTGAATATGCCTCTTCCCCAGTAAATAGTGGGCATGAACAACAGTGATGGAACACTGAGAAATGGCTCAGGTCAGATCATTTCAATTTCAATGCAGCAGACCTGGCTATGAAAGCACTTTGATGTTACTTTATCAGCGCCAGTGTAGAAATTCCAGCAATGTGTAACAGCCATATACTTTTATAGCTCTTTTGTTGTCAAGGTTTGAACAAGGTTTCCTTTTATTGTACAAGCTACTTCTGCATTAATATAATAAATAGTAGCAGTCCAGTCTCAGTATTTTTGCTTCCAAGCAAAGTGATACTTCAAGGATTTGGAAAGATCCAGGTCCTTTAAAGATGGCATCACACAATAACACAAACACCAGAGACTTTGTCATTTAAGATCATATTTTGACTAGTGATGTCTAAGGCTCAGAGCTGTTTTTCATAAAGATTAGGGAAACAAATGGTTAGATGTTTTGTAATGTACAGTGATCTGCTCATTCTGTTTTGACTTTGTGTTTGCACTCATGTCATGTAAGAAATCTTGGGTTTAAAAAACATGAGTGAACTTCATAGTGCTTCGGAATATGAAGGCTGATTAGGGCTGAAGAAACTGCATGCGTTTCTCACCTCAATTCTGATCTCTGGTATTACAAGTATTTGAGTCTGCTCAGAAAAAGACTTGCCTATTGTGTCAGAAGTGAGAGAGCTGTGCTGTACAGGCATTCATCCCTAGACACAGAATCATAATCCTCATAGATTATTTCACCGTGACAAGAACACTGGGAGAAGTTTCACAACGGAAGCCAAACCAAATAACAGAGGTATCTCTTAAATTTGCAAAACCAAAATGTTGCCATTTAAATTTTGTATTTGCAATAAGTCAAAATGAAAAAATAAGTTCATTACATAACCATGTATACCTTTCTCCAAAAAAAGGCATTTAATGAAATAAATTTCACAATACAAATCACTAAAAGTCAGTATGCTGCATGTAAAGTGCTAGTACATTTACCAGCTTCACCTGCAATACCTGAGGGGTTTTTTTTCCCCCTTAATGCACACATCTGGTCAAAAAATCTTGCAGCTGTGGAGCACATACTGCACATGAAAAAGGTACTTGAATACACAAATTACCTAAATTCTCTGGCATACTTTTCAGGTTCATTGCAACTGTGGCCTAATTTTGATTCCAAACTTGTTTTAAAAAATGGTAATGACGTTGAACGACAAATAGGAAACAAGCTGGAAAGCTTGTTTCTCTCACCAACAGAAGTTGGTCCAATAAAAGATATTACCTCACCCACCCTCTCTCTAAACAGGAAACAAGTCATTCAGCTACTGTGGAATGTAGGGGACATTCCACATGAATTCTTTTCCTTACTCAAAGAATGCTGCAATGAATCACCTGGGTGAAGAACAGCTGCATAAGATTACTCTGACATAATGAGCTGAAAGTTCATAAATCCAGTCCAGCAATTTACAATAGCATGCAGTATGGGGAAGCGTTGAATTTGATTATCAAGAACCACTCTGACTTGCCTGCTTCACTTCAAAAAGAGAATAAGTAGTGCCACAATTGAATGATATTATTGAAACAGACAGACCAAGGATATTCACATTACCATTAAAAAAATAAATCACATGACTTTCTGCACAAAGTGGGTGCTATGTGTGTAATCATCTACATTAATAGAAAGGCCATACTTCAGTACCGACTTTGGGCTCAGTGGATAAGGTACTAAAATGGTTTCCCATCTGATCCTGTTTTCATCAGATAACATCAGTAATATCTCACAGAAAGTTACAACGGGCAAGCTAGTTTTGCACTTAGTAGATAAGATATGCATTTTACAAACAATGGTTCCAGGAAAAAACAAAGCTAATGCAACAATGAATATTATTTTACAGCTTCTTGGTCCAGATGCTAACTTTAGTGTTTTGAGATACCACTGTCTTAACTTTATTTCACTCTTTCATGTAATTATTCAACATGACAAGTGTTCAGTGTTTTGGTTTTTTCTTTCAATGCAATTACTACTACCAGTGTCATATAGTAAGTGGGCATGACTTCATGCTAAAAAACAATGGATTTCCTGTGGATTGATGGATTTCACCCATATGAGCACATGAAGAATTCAGCCTCATTATTTTTATAACATGAAATACTAAAGGAAGAATGTAATGACTCATTGTTTATGTTAAAGGTTGCCAGCAATGGTTGCTGGATGTTGAATTAATTTCTATTTGATTGATCTGTATCCAAGTTTATCACAGCCACCTGGGACTATACATTTTAAAATAAAACAGGGATTTTTTTGATGTGGTATATTTCTCTTAATAGTATTTACAGATATTCACACAACCAGAGATTGCAAAAGGATGACAGAGGTTTCTGCAGCCTCAGGCAATCTAGGGATAGACTGACTGTCCCATGCATGATAGAACCATGCCTATTAGTTAAGGTTCATGGGAAAGTTCATGTTAAGTGACTCTAAGGCCAGGTCTATACTATAAACTTACATTGGTAAAGCTACTTCGCTCACGGGAGTGGAAAATCCATACCTGTGGGTGACGCTGTTACACCGACCTAACCCCCAGCATAGACAGCAAGATGTTGACAGGAAGGCTTCTCCCATCGACATAGCTCCTACCTCTTGCAGAGGTGGATTAACTACACTGAAGGGTGAAGCTCTTATGCTGACGTAGTAGCATCTTCACTGAAGTGCTACAGTAGCGCAGCTGCATCGCTACAGCGTTTTAAGTCTAGACCTGCCACAACTGTAAGCATCTTTACTAACGCCATTGAGAAGCTATTATCCCCTTAATTCTCATATCTTCTTCTTACCATATGTGCCACATGCCTCAGGTAGCATGTGACCAGGATTCATCACTGAATTTGGTCCGCTGATTGGATCATTAGCTTTCCCAGCTCGAGCCAAGTACTGATGGGAGTGCGACGGGAACACTGATCCATGCTCCCCATTCTCACATGTAACTCCCATTAACCTTAACAGGAGTTTCACATATAGATCCAAAGGGGATAGGTTCCTATAAATTTAGAAAACAAAATCCCTTGGAACTGCAATATAGCAGCTTCTATATTTAATATTAAATGTAGCTTCCGAGAAATGGCTTTCAAAAAAGAAACAAAAAAGTTCTATTGGAGTCTTTTCTAATTTATAATGCAATTCCAATGGAATTTTACATTACTGTATATTTATGTTAATATAAAGAATCCAATGGAGTTAATATTACAATGAAGACAGAACAAATTGCTGAGGAGTCGCTTGTATGTTGATATATTGGTCAAAGATTCAAATAAGTAATTTCCATTTGCTTCACAACTTATAAAGGAACGTGGAAATCTGCAGGAAATTGGATGTTTTCCACCATCAATCTACCATTGGGACATCTGGGCACCAAATGGAGTTGCTGATAGAACATAGTAAATAATTCGCAAAAAGAAAATGAGTACTTGTGGCGCCTTAGAGACTAACAAATTTATTTGAGCATAAGCTTTTGTGAGCCGAGGCTCACTTCATTGGATACATTCTTTTTGTGCATACAGACTAACACGGCTGCTACTCTGAAAATAGTAAATAATTAGACATCAAACTAATTGTTTCCTGCAGTCACCTGTTTCTCCTTTCATGGAATGTTCATGTGTAGCACAAACTTCTTTACCTTATTATTCAAAATCTACATTCCCCTCCCCCCCGCCCAAATTTCACTTTGTGAAAGCCATTCAAAATTCAGACCATGTTGCACCATTGAGACTAGTTACAGAATTCACACATTACTTCTCTTCCCGGAGTGGATGAACATAAGTCTTGTAATTAAGTTTACAGTGTGAATGTTTGTGGAAAACCAATTTAAAATTTAAAACTCCTGGAAGCATTCAAGCATGAGACCTTAAAATTTGCTTTCTCTGAGCATTTATGATATTAACCTCAATAGCATGGATGGAATGCAAACACAAAAGGGGTGCAAACATGAACAAAGCAAAGTTGCTTACAAATGCAAATTAATATTCACAGAATTTTCTTTTTTTTTTAGTAAAAAGAAAAAAAGAATCCTTGTGGCACCTTAGAGACTAACAAATTTATTAGAGCACAAACTTTCATGAGCTACAGCTCACTTCATCAGATGCATGCAGTGGAAAATATAGTGGGGAGATTTTATATACACAGAGAACATGAAACAATGGGTGTTACCATACACACTGTAACGAGAGTGATCAGGAAAGGTGAGCTATTACCAGCAGGAGAGTGGAGGGGGGGGACATTTTGTAGTGATAATCAAGGTGGGCCATTTCCAGCAGTTGACAAGAACAGTAGGAGGGGAAATAAACAAGGGGAAATAGTTTTACTTTGTGTAATGACCCATCCACTCCCAGTCTTTATTCAAGCCTAAGTTAATTGTATCCAGTTTGCAAATTAATTCCAATTTAGCAGTCTCTCATTGGAGTCTGTTTTTGAAGTTTTTTTGGTGAAGAATTGCCACTTTTAGGTCTGTAATCGAGTGACCAAAGAGATTGAAGTGTTCTCCGACTGGTTTTTGAATGTTATAATTCTTGATGTCTGATTTGTGTCCATTTATTCTTTTACATAGAGACTGTCCAGTTTGACCAATGTACATGGCAGAGGGGTATTGCTGGCACATGATGGCATATATCACATTGGTAGATGTGCAGGTGAACGAGCCTCTGATAGTGTGGCTGATGTGATTGGGCCCTATGATGGTGTCCCCTGAATAGATATGTGGACACAGTTGGCAACAGGCTTTGTTGCAAGGATAGGTTCCTGGGTTAGTGTTTTGTGTGTGGTGTGTGGTTGCTGGTGAGTCTTTGCTTCAGGTTGGGGGGCTGTCTGTAATGAAGGACTGGCCTGTCTCCCAAGATCTGTCAGAGTGATGGGTTGTCCTTCAGGATAGGTTGTAAATCCTTGATGATGCGTTGGAGAGGTTTTAGTTGGGGGCTGAAGGTGATGGCTAGTGGCATTCTATTATTTTCTTTGTTGGTCCTGTCCTGTAGTAGGTAACTTCTGGGTACTCTTCTGGTTCTGTCAATCTGTTTCTTCACTTCAGCAGGTGGGTATTGTAGTTGTAAGAATGCTTGATAGAGATCTTGTAGGTGTTTGTCTCTGTCTGAGGGGTTGGAGCAAATGCGGTTGTATCGTAGAGCTTGGCTGTAGACAATGGATCATGTGGTGTGGTCTGGATGAAAGCTAGAGGCCTGTAGGGCGGCATAGCGGTCAGTAGGTTTCTGGTATAGGGTGGTGTTTATGTGACCATCGCTTATTAGCACCGAAGTGTCCAGGA